>NW_024467216.1:100463-129031 GCF_000292625.1 Dacryopinax primogenitus | reverse complement strand
TCCAGGGATCGAAGCGTGTGTTACTTCGCAACCGAATAAGACTGCTGGGTTCTCCCTGCTCTACTCCGCTCTGCGCTGCACTGTACAGTACTAGTACTTATTGCCAGCCAGCATTGCATACGCATATGCTTCGCTGCGCAATCCTCCGACCCACTCAAGATGGCACGACACCGCACGACTCTCGAGTGCGTCAGTTTTCTCCAGAATCCGTCCCTAGTGCCGGCGCCGGGTTCGCAGGTTGACTCGCAGAGTTTCCTAACAGACGCCGGCGGAAATGCCTATGCCTTAGGATCTGTAACACATCTGATGCACCGCTACTCTTCACCTCGAACAATATCCGCTAGCGCAAATACATGTCCTGTTTCCCTTTCCCGGACACTTCCGCCTGGATCTGCGTTTCGCATGTTCCCGCAGTGTGTCTGATACAGTACGATCTCCCGAGACCGGCAGTACACGGCTGTGATGTGTTCTGTTTCGGCCGTGTGAGATAGCACGTATATCTCGGAATTGGCTGCTTCGGGTAGTAAAGGAGAGTTGTTATTTTTACCTTAGATGGTATTTATCGAGGCATCCTTCACCCGATGGTTCAGTATGACCTGAAATAAGTGAACCTGGTATTTGTCATTTGATTTGTAGTTTATTTCTTGCATACATATGCATGATCTTCTCCACAGACTGGTTCAGTGGTACAAGACCAAATCTTGGCATGCGGGGGTAGGACATGCCGCACAAGTTCACGCGTCTTGTTTCTGAGGTCGACTCGCACGTCCATCCCCCCCGGTGTACTGCATCCCATCGCATTTACGAGTAACATGGCTACAAGATGGGCACTCAACTCCCTACGATACTTCGTTCCATCTCCCCCACCCAGAGGGAAGCTTCTCTACTACACCAAACGCACACTCCAGCTCTGTGGGTTAGTATGGTGCATCGAGCACTGGTTCTTCGACCTTCGTCTTGTATGCCCCATCCCTGAGCACCCCATCAGCATCTAACGATACCCAGTGCGTAGGAGCGTCCATGCTCCCTACAATGCCTTCAGAGCCCACTCTCGCCCTAGCGCTCATGTACCCTTCCCTCCTCCCCCCCCCATCGCTCAAACTGGGGGATCTCGTCGTCGCTCGTTCTCCCACTCATCCGCGAAAAGAAGTCTGCAAGCGCGTGATCGGCTTGCCGGGGGATACGGTGTGCGTGGACCCGATCGGTGCTGTGCGCGGGCATGGGGGGTGGGAGGACGCAAAGGGTGGGAAAGAACATGTTGTTGTTCCAAGGGGTCATGTCTGGCTAGCGGGGGATAACATGAGCGCCAGTGTTGATAGCAGGATGTTTGGACCTGTGAGTCTGGGACTGGTGAGGGGGAAGATCGTTTTTCGAGTAAGTGAATGTTGGAGTCGAGGTATGCTGCTGATTCTGGTGTGTAGATCTGGCCTAACTGGGGCCCGCTGGGCAATACCTTCCATGAGCTGGACATCAACCCGGACGTTTGACACCACATGTCTCCACTACAACAGCTTATGAGCAAGTACATGCTCAAAGCTGCGACGGCAGAACAGTTGGATACTACTCCGTACGTACAAGTCCGTCGCAGATGCTGCTTTCCTCGCCTCGCTGTGTCCTGCTGCTTTGACGACCAACTCCGTACGCGTGGACCCAATCAGGCTTCCTCAAGCAGCCTACTGACAAAACCAGAAGTACCAACAACATCCCTATCTCTACCAATCCCGTACCAGCACCTTACGGGATCCATATTTCCCAATTGCTGCCACTTTCTTTTGCGTATCTTCGGGTTTGTTTCTCTTATCCACCCAGACGAGGGCAGGATCCCGAGAGAATTTACAGGTTCATAGGCGTCATTGATCACTAATTCCTCAAAATGGGTACACACTGGCCTGTATCTCGTCCCAGCAATAGATCTAGGAACAATGTGGCAACTCGTAATCAATAGCTAACCACTCGGAGATACATTAGAAATTTTTCTTCTACTGTAATCTTTGCTTGTGATTGTTACATAAAGATCGACCGACTGAGCACGCGACTCCCACTCGAACCCGTACTTTTCCCAGTGTCTCACGGTGTCTCCGCGTCCTGCCCCTCCTTTTCCCCTCCCCTCCCAGTCACACCTCTCTCCTTCCCCCTTCGTCCTCCTATCTACTACCCCAGTATGTCTCCCGACGAAATTCCACCTCCTCCGCGCAAGAGGGTCATCATGATCGGCGTCGGGTGCGTCCCTTCCCGCACTAGTACCGCCCTCGAGCACTGACTCGAAATGACGCGTATGTAGAGGCGCAACCTGTTCGGGGAAAACGACGCTTGCCAAGTACTTGAAGGGTATCTTACCCAGGAGTTTGCTTGTGCATCAGGACGACTTCGCACCTGTACGCTGTGTTTCCCACGAGCGTGCGAGCTTCTAGCTGACGTTCGCACGCTTCCCCTCACTCACTCGCTCGCTCGCCATCTAGCCGCGAAACCAGATCCTCATCCACCCCATTTACAAAATGCAAGACTGGGACGCACCCGCTGGAGCTATCGATTGGCCTCGCCTACGCCAGGGACTGCAGTATATAAAGGACCATGGGCGGATGCCGGAGGGACATAAGAGCCATGATCATCTGAATGTGCAGGAGCTTGTTGGGGTGGACGCTGGGGTAGTGGAGAGATGGAGGGAGCGATTCGCCGGTACGGACGTGGGCGCATGGCACGGGGAAGGACAGGCACAGGGGGGAGAGATCCAGTGGGTCCTCGTGGATGGCTTCCTCATGTACTGGGATCAAGCAGTCATCGACCTGCTCGACGTCCGGCTCTTCCTACGCGTCCCGCGGTCCGAGCTCGCGCGCCGCCGACACGCCCGACACGGGTATCATACTGCCGGTATGTGGCCCTGTTTGGGGAGATGAGGGAGCTAAGCTGAGCAGCAGAACAATTCGATTATGCAGAGGGGACGCTCTGGCGCGACCCGCCGTATTATTTTGAACAGATCGTTTGGCCTGCGTATTGTGAGGCCCATGCAGCGCTGTTCGTGGATGGGGATGTGGAGGGGAGGTTGAAGGAGGGCGAGGGGGTGAAAGTCGAGGGACTGGTCGAGCTGGACGGGGGGAGCAACCCAGGTGATATGCTGGAGA
Source organism: Dacryopinax primogenitus (assembly GCF_000292625.1). Taxonomy (NCBI): domain Eukaryota; kingdom Fungi; phylum Basidiomycota; class Dacrymycetes; order Dacrymycetales; family Dacrymycetaceae; genus Dacryopinax; species Dacryopinax primogenitus. Next base: position 125,912 of record NW_024467216.1, on the reverse strand, counting down.
AGGCGTGTCCTAAGATATGGGAAGTGTTGACTCGGCAGAGGGAGATTGTACTAGACTAGAATAGACAATGAGATTAACCATATTAACAATGCTGTCTTAACATGTTTGTGACAATGGGCGGATGAGCGCCGGGGATATGCTACGGAAGCGTGACTCCGAGTGAATGATGGGGGCACCTCGTGTACTTCACGTGGCAAACACGCAGTAAAATGGCACCATGTAGCCTTCCCTCCTCACACTTCTTGTCTCACTTTTCCCCCTTGTCACCTTCTTACAAAATTCACTCTCTTCCCAGTCACCCACACTCTCATCTTATTTCAGCCAATCCCCGCTCTCCCTCAGCACAGCCACGCGAAGCCACGCGAACAACTCTCTGGAAATGGATCGACCTTTCTCTCGTAGTGCCACTCCGCCCTTGCCTCTCTCACTTGGCTTTCATTCAACAGCGACCACCACGACAGCAGCAGCAGCAGCGACGACGACAACGCTGGCGAACAAAACACAAAATCCATCGACAGGTCTACTGGCGACGAGCATGGACAGGACTGACAGCTCAACATCCCAGGGATACGTCACTGCTGGCTCTCAACCTGCCCTAGGCATGGGGATGGGACGGGATGTGCCGAACTTGCCTGAGCCTCATGGTAACAACGAGTACAACCAAGGTGCGCAATTAATCCTTTCCTTATCCTCATCCTATCCCCTCTCTACTTTCTATATCCCTTTATCTCCCTATCCCCGCTTAGCACACACCCGTGCTCGTCAACGGCTGACTCGCTTGCAGCGCACTCGCTGGGCATGCAAGAGGACATGCAGCGGCTCGGGTCCCGCATGCCTGCGCCCTCCTCTTCAACTACTACTGTCGCTCCCTCAACTACCACCCTCGGTTCAACTGGTATTACAGAGTCGGCAGTCATCTCCCCTACTAACCCCTTCCGCCAACCGGCATCAGCGGCTCTAGCAGCGACACTCGGGATCCCCCAACGAGGACCACAGCAACCACCACAGCAGCAACAGCAGCAGCGACCTCCGAGTAACGCTAGTTCTATTGGTACCGTAGGCTCGCAGCTTAGCGCTGGAAGGACAGGCAGGGGACTGACAGCGGAGAGCTTGCTTGAGGGATCTCTCCCTCCTCCCCCTCCTGCCAACAACAGCGCTACCACTAACAGCACCAACAGCACCAACACCAACCCGAACAACACCAACCCTCAAGCCCCACCTGCACCTACAGAAAGACAGAGCGCCCTGCTCTCCCTTCTCAACCCTTCCTCCGCACCCGCTCCTCAGGTGCCTCAAGGAATTCAAGGAACGATACTCCACTCATCCTCTGGACTGACACCCCCTACGCTAGTCGCTCCCCCTCCTGCCAACTCGTCCACCACGGGCAGTACAACGAGCCAGGTCCAGTCTCTGGTCTCCCCCCCTCAGTCGTCTCCGCAGTCCCAACCCTCCCAATCCGCAGGCGCGCAACCCCAGCAACCCCAATCCCAGACCCAGCAGACCAACATGTACCCCAACTCTCCTTCAGGGTACAGCGGAAGCACGCTCAACCTCACCTCCGGCCCAGGGCTGCATTTCTCTCTCGCCAACCTCTCCCCTGAACGGGCGGGCGAGTTCCAGTTCCTCCCTGGGGGCACTGGGTTCTCCCCCGTTCCGCCCTATACGCCGGAGCAGGATAGCCCTGCTGCGCGTAACCTTTCGGGCTTGGGCATGACCGGCGAAAGGCTGGGAGAGAGGGAGAGGATCTCACCGACTAATAGTATGACTTATAGTTCTCATGGGGTGCCGCCGATCCCCCAGCTGCAGGGCCAGCCTCAGTCGCAGAGTCAACAGCAGCCGCAACAGCAGCCGCAAAATCAGTACCAGGCCCAGGCTCAGCCCCAACCTCAATCGCAGTCCCAGCAGAGCCAGTCGCAGGGAACTCAAGGCCAGTCGCAAGGGCACCAGCAGCAGCAGGGGAAGCTCCTGGAACAGCTTATGGCTATAGGGGACTTGAGGCCGTCGGGTACCATGCCCGGAGGCCCGAGCGGGCCGGGTGGGGGTTACTCACTTTTCGGCGAACAGGTCTCTTCTGCGCTGAATCAGCAGGGGAGCTATGCCCCGCCACCCCAGCAGCCGAGCGCCCAGCAGCAACAAGCTACCCAGCAGCAACAACAGCAGCAGAGCGCCCAGCAACAGCCTCAAAGGAGCTTGTTCGACTTCGTCTCCCCCTTCGACGCGCTCTCGCCTGTTAGCAGCGGGCCCAGTTCGAACCTGCCTTCCCAAGTCCCCATCCAGAGGAAGCCTGTCAGCCAACAGCAGCAGCAGCAGCAGAGGCAGAGCCTCTCCCCCCCTAGTGCAGGGGAGAGCGCTTCTTCCCGCCCCTTGCCTGTGCCCGGACAGCCCACGAAGCGCATCACGAAAATCGACATCACCCTCCCTCCCGGGTCGGAAGCGCACTGGGTCCGCGCTCGCCAGGACAGCGCCTTCATCACACCTATCGCCCTGCTCAAACTGGACAGTGTCTACCACCCCGGCACCACTATTGGCGTGGCGGACTTTATCGCGTATGCGATGACGAAGGGCCGAGTGAGGCTTATCGACCGCCTGCAGGGGTTTAGGGCGCTCCTCAAGCTCCCCGCGCCTTTCCCGAACAACGCTACCCTCTCAGACATGTACGTCACCGACACGCGCATCTGTGCGACCACGAGCGACGGCGGTCTCATCGTCTGGGATATCCCGGCGATGGAGAGCGAAGACCCGCCCGTGCATACAATGCTCGTCGTCCCCGGTCAAGGGGCGAACAGCGCCATGGCGTTCAAGGCTATCCGTCCGTACCCGGGCCTGTCGGGCGAAGTCTTTGGCCTCGCAACTGCTAAAGAGGTCTGGATCGTCTCGGTACAAGAGGCCTGCCGGTCTGCCGGGAGCGCACATCTCTCTCCCCAGGAACTGAAGAACGTCGCTCGCGTCGTCTCTGTGCCTAGGGATGCGGAGCTCGCTGCGTTTGCTTTCTCCCCCCTGCCGACCCCTACTACGTCGTCTACCACTCTCCCCCCAGAGCCAACCCTGGCAACCGTGACCACAACCTCGGAAGTCACGTTCTGGAGTTTGGGAGATATCGACCCCCGCCCACTATGGCGTGGCACCGTACCCGGCTCTGGCAAGCCCAGCAGCGCGCACTTCGTCAGCACCGAAGGGCTCGTCCTCGGTCGCAGGCAAGGCACTGTCTTCCAGCTTCTATCTGGACTTGCGGGCCGCGTGGTCGAAGAAGCGCGGTTTGATGCCGGCTCTGGCTCGGTAGGCGAGTTTGAGGAAGGCGGGTCCCGCGGGTTCGGGCACGTCGCTTATGATTCAAGGCTCGGTGCGCTCTGGGTCGCCAACTCTGTCCGGCCTTCCCTTTTCGCTCTCAGGCCTCTCGTACCCAGTGGTACGGTCCGTCCTACGGGATTCTACCCTACCCTCGAGTTCCCTCTCCCAGAACCGATGATCAACATCACCCTCGCTACGGACGTTGCGTACCGTGGAGGCGCCTCGGACGGCTCGGATCGCCAGAGCCCGGTGCACCACGATAATGCCGTGACGGCATTTGCGGTGCATACTGGAGGGGTGCACCAGGTGCAAGTGGCTCGCGAGAGCTGGGAGGAGACGATTAGCCGAGGTGAATCGCTCTCTTCGCTTGATCTATCTGGTCCTGGTCCTGTGCCTGCGGCCGCAGGGGCAAGCGAGAGCGAGCACTTGGCTGAGATCCCTGATGAGGACGAGCCGGAGGGAGATCAGGACACGGGAGCCGAGATGGAGGAACCGGTTAGGAGCATGCCGAGCGCTCCTGTCCTCCAGCCTGGGGCTAGGGTGCCTATTGCCACTCGTCAGGAACGCGTCTCTGGCGAGAGCATCCTTCCCCGTCCGGCTGCGAGCTTGACGAGCATCACCGGCGTGCCCCTTATGGCGCAGGTGGACGACTCGGCCGAACATAGTGGGAGCAGCAGGGGGATCACGAACCCTGCTCCTCCTGCCAAGAGTAGGAAGGAGAAGGAGCGCGAGAAACACGAGGAGAAGCGCAAGGACGAGTCTGGCAAGGATAAGGAAAAACAGAAGGACGAGACGCTCCCCGCTGCGCTTGCTAATGACCCCTTGGGCGCGGCGCTCACCCGAGAGATGAGACGCGTTGAGGAGAGCTTGCAGTCTGCTGTGACACGTATCTTGGGATCGGAGATGGAGAGGCAACGTATGTCTTATCATGGACCATAAGAGCATATGCTGATTTGCTCGTGCAGAGAAAACATTCGACAGCCGGCGTCAGAAGGATCAAGAGGATGAGTACAAGCGTCAAGAGACTATGCTCAAGATGATCTCTGTTGAACTCACCAAGAATACGTCCCGCGTGGTCGAGAATGCTGTCAAGCAGGAAGTACAGACCACTGTCCTGCCTGCGCTCGAGGCTATTGCGAAGAGCGAGATCCGCAACTCCGTCAATGGACAAATCGCAAAGGGACTGGGTGACAGTATGCGCACCGTGCGTTCATTCCTTCTGAACCGTGTGGTTGGTATCCTAAGCTTCACCGTAGACGCTCCCGAATGAGATCGAAAAGCTGCTCCTCCGACCGGATGTGTCGAACCACATCGCTCGCACTTTCTCTTCAGCGGTGACTCCTCTCGTGGAGAAGAATGTCAAGGACACGATCACCCGCTCTTTGCTTCCAGCCTACCAGCAGCAGACACAGATCATGCAGCAGGCTCTCATGCATGAAATTCATACGGAGATCTTGAATGTGAAGAAGGAAATCGTCGGGTGGCAGAGTGATGTCTTGACGGACGTTCAAGTGCGTAATGTCACTGTATACGCGCGTCATACTGAGCATGGGGTCAGACTACCATGAACTCGCTTGAGCAACAATTCGTCCAGCTTAGCGAGCAAGTGCGCACTCTGTCCCTTCAAGTCAAGGCACCCAGCAGGAGCCAGGGAGGCACCCCCACGCACACGCCTTCTCACCTGCGTGGCTCTGGGAACTCCATAATGGCGATGGGACCCCCTCCCGCTCTGCCGACTCTGCTTAATCAGACCGCCCCAAGTTGGCCACTCATGCAGAATACGCAGCAGGGTCCCATGGGACCTCAATTCCAGCCTGGTCCCGTCTATCCTCCCGGAAATAGCCAATATGGACCTCCTGCAGGGCCTCCCGGTCCGCCGCAGCAAATGCCTCAGCCACAGCAATCACAACAGGCACAGCGCGAGCAGAACATCCAAATGCCTCAACCCCAACCGCCTCCCTCCCAGGTTCTGGGTTTCAGGCCGGAGGACTGGGACGAGGCGTTTTTGACCGTGCTGACGAGCGGCGAGACCAGACAGCTCAGGGAGTTGCTCTCTAAGTGCAACGCCGATATCATCATGCCTGCTAATGGACAGGGACCGCTGTCTCAAGCAGTCATCCTTACCATTGTGACCAGGGTGAGTTGTATTCGTTCTTTGATGCTAGCTCCCTTTCTGATGCATGCTAATAGCTGTCGACAATGGTGTCAGAAATGTCGCCGGAAGATGAGGCTTTCGACTTCACGCTGCGCTGGTTGCAGCGTGCTGCCATGGCCTTGACACCTTCCGTACGTCGCTCAGTCACAGTTCCAAAGTCTTGCCTCATAGATTCTCCTAGGACCGTGTCATTGCCCCTTATGTTCAGCGTGTCCTGCCGTCTGTTCAGCAGACGCTCGGTAACCTGAACCAAAGACTGAATCTGCTCCCTGGTGGTCCAAGGCTGCTGGAAATCAGTCGCACCCTGAGTCAGATCCAACAAACGCTTCAGTCGAAGCCGCTCATTGCTCTGTAACGCAATGAATGAAATGATTACGAGCCCCCTGATCCTTTAACGACTTGTTTACGTACATACATTCTTTGGATCGTTTCCTTGTTCCTTGTTCTGCATGGTATATATTGCTTACCCTCAACGTGATTTCCAGATATGATTGCTACCCTTACCTGATGCCAGGTGTAACGTAAGCTAGTCTGTACATATCTGTTTTGAGGAAATAAATGTGTCTGATCTACGCCGGTGGCCTTGAACATACGGTTACTACCGCACTTGATCTTGTGTGGGACAAAGCTGGGGATCACGATGCGTGATCTAAGCAGAGTTCGACATGTCCATTTCAAAATCCTTGCTTGAACCGTTCGGTGAGAGAGAATATATGGGCCTGTATCCAGCTGCACATCGCTCCCAGTGCTCCAGCAAACCACAATAAGGCGCGAACGTTGAGGTAATACAATAATCCAATCTAGTACAAGCTAACACATCGCTCAGCGCCCTCTGCGCCAACTGTCCTTCTCTTTATCGTCATACCTCCTCGAATCCCTGTCCCTATTCCGCTCTTTATACTCATCTCGTTCTCTTTCCCTTTGGCCGTCGCTAGGCCTGTCACGATCTCGGTCCGATCTCCAATCCCGGTCCCGGTCTCTCCGATCTTCTCGGTCAGAATACCTCGTTTCATCCCTGTCGCTTTCCCTCCGCCGATCCCGATCTCGGTCGTAATCCCGGTCTCGGCGACGCTCACGTTCACCCTCACGGTCTGACCGGTCTCGATCCCGATCCCTTTCTCGGTCTGAGCGAGAAAGCGGTCGAGAAAGTGACCGACCCTCGTCGTCGCTACTTCGTGCACTCGAACTCCCACTCTCTCCATTCGTCTTCACCTGGGCAACATGAGAACCATCCAATCCCTGAGACTTGAACAGCACTAACCTCTGCCACCCTCTTAACGAGCGGGACATACTTCATCGCCGCTTTCCTATTTCTCGACTTGTCCTTGTCCTCTTCGTGAAGTGTATCTTCCGGTCTCGCCTTCGCCCCCAAGCCCAAGAACGCCGGTCGAGCTTTGGGAAGCCAAGGTTCCGTCGGTCCTGTACGTGTCCTGCTTGCCGCTTCGCCCGGTTTCCACCCCATCCCGCGCAAGAGGGCCGCCCCAAACTCCTCGATCGGGACACGCTTGTAGTCGTCCAGCGTCGGTGAGTCGGGACGCGTAACGACATCGTCTTGGTATGCTTCGGCTTCGGTAGGAACGTGCATGGGGATAGTGTCAATGTGCGGTTTCTCGTCTTCCCCCGTGAGGAGAGCGCGAAGCGCCCGCTGCTCAAGTGTCTCTTCAACTTCCATCTTCACCGTCACTTCTTCCTCGGGCTGAACCTTGACTTCCACCTTCTCCTCCATCTTGAAATCATCAAGCTTCGGAGCAGCCAGTGTCAACCCGGCAAGTTGAGGACCAGAATTGATCACATCGCGTGTATCCATTTCTCCCGCTTTCTCCGCTTCCGCACGCTCCCTCGCTCCAGGCGGCAAGTACCGCTCAGCAGCATGTCGTTTCGCATACGAGCTCTGCCTCCAATCCTTGTTCGGAAGCGGAGCAATCACAAGATGTGCAGCCGCAGTCTGTCGGGGTTTATGAGCTCTACCAAAGCCTTGTGGTGAGTTGCGGTCTGCTTGTTTCTGAGATGTGAAAATAGCGCACCGCTCAACTCCGAGCTCGTCAAACCCAGTGATGATCTCATCTTCCGTTCCCTCTTCCTCGCTGCTGTCATCTTCGACCGGAGCAAACCGTTTTTGAGTCCGGGCTAGTGGGCTAGAGCGTGAGGCAGCTGAAGAGCGCGCTCGAGCAATTCCCGGTGGTAGAAGCCGGCCATTGGGACGTGATGGGGGTGGCTCAAGGTCGGTCCTTGCCACTGGTTGAGACGGTGAAGCCGAGGGTGGAGGACGACGGATGGTGAATGAGAGCTTTCCTTCGGACATCTTGTGCGGTGGTGGTAAGAGTGCAAGATGCAACGGAGGGAGGTGCAAGAATTCGACTCACTCACAACCGGAACCGAGAAGCACAGCCTCCCGGATAAAAAGAAATAATGCGCAACACACCAAGCTTCAAGGTGGTTGAGATGGTGGTAACAGCCTCAGACCCATGCTGTCCAGGAGTCAGACTCCTAAAGGCTCATACCAGAGCAAATTCATTAAGCTGGGCAGGTACAAATACTATATTGCATGACACTCATGAGACCGTTAGCTGGACTACCGCTCTCCCTACATACCCGCTACCGAGCTGCGTGAATTTGCCATACATATATGCATTCACGATGTTACAGTGCACACCAAACGTGAGATAAGGGGGACTAGTTCGCGGGAGCCATGCACCGGTCGGTGGACAGCCCGTCGTCCAACGAAGGGTTACCCCACCATGTCGGGAAGGCATACGCCGTCCCTGAAGCACCGAAGATGGCAAAGTTGAGCACGAAAGAAATAACCTGAGTGCCACCGTCCAACGCGCCGGCGACGATGTAGTTGTACTTCGTGAACCAACGAGGGTAACGCGTGCGGATCCACCATTGGGAGACGATACCCAGGACGATGGCGGGGGTAACCGAGGAGTTGATACCAACGGACAGATAGCAAGAGTACTGCATGATGATGGCGGTGTTGATGTTGTTGATACCCCAGTGTGGGCGGAGGCGGTGGATGAGGTAGAAGGGCAAGGGAAGGCAGACACCGATGGCCAGGGAGATGGGGACCATGCGGTAAACGCCGTGCGGGCTAGAGAACATAGGGTCTGCGAGCGCACCCCATGCAATGGCGTTAGAGTTGTAGCCTTGCGCATTCTGGCCAGACCAAAGACGAGTACCTGAGACAGACAGGAGGGCGTCACGATTTGCCTTGATAATGGAAAGCATCATCACGTAGTTGAGGACAGCGCCCACGACGGTACCCGCCAACTGGACGAGGAAGGTCATGCGTGGCGCAAGTTTGATGTACTGGCCGAGCTTGAGGTCCTGGAGCATGGCAATACCCTGGTTCATTGGCGTCTGGCCGTACAGAGCACCGTACATGTTTGCGATGGGGTCGCCAGGAACCATGTATGCGGTGATCATCTGGAAGAAGCCAGCACCGGACGAAGTGAATTCATAGAACCCGAGAATGGCAGCGAGGATGCCGTAGACGAAGCAGAGGAAGAAGCCGATGGCCAGGAGGACGATAAGAGTCCACCAGGGGAGATGGGATTGGCCCGTATAATCCGTGGCTTGCGAAATGCCGAAGGCAATCACTACACCTTGGTGATTAGCAAGCGTCAAATATCACTATAATGAACTGCGCACCCAAAATTGCAGCGAACCACCACTTTGGGACTGGCTTGTAGACCTTCATCTTCTCGAAGTGCGGGTCGTGGACCACGTAAGGAACACGGTTGAATGGGTTGAGCGAGCGCATGAACGGTCCAATGGCCTCCCAGTAGAAGAGCCAGGGGTGAACAGCCGCCGCACCAAGTGCCAGGTTAGAGGTGATGAGGTACAAAGCATTGGTGGCAGAGAAGTAGGCGGGACCGAGCTCAGCATACTTGGCAGGGTCATACTTGCCATTGGTTAGCAGTGCCGTCTGGTTGTATTGAGAGCCGTCGGTGGCGAAAATGGCTTGAGACATGAAGGGGAAAGACAGGCCATTCCAAATGTTGCCGTAATACACACTAGCCATGAGGATGTAGGTCAGGCAAATGCCGATATCCATGTTAAGCTGCGTCCACAGTGGGTTGATGAGGCAATTGCTTCCAATAAGGTTCTGTTTTCATGCAAATCAATATCGCTGACTTTTTTTTGGCCTCGGTAGAGCGAACACACCCAGTCAAAGCACCAGGAAAACATTCCCATGCCTTCATTGTTCGACCCACCACCGAAGACGTTGCGGATGACCTCGCCACGGCCATTGGCGATCATACAAATGATCGAAAAGGCGGACAGGAGAGGGAAGATCCACTGGGGGATGATCTCGTAGAAGAACATGAAGGTGAAGATGATCCAGAAAAGGCGGACACGCTTCGAGCTCATCGCGTTGTCGTAGTGAAGAGCCTGGAACAGGTTCGCCGGTGAGATGTTGGCCGGCCAGAAGCAAACGGTTGGATAGACGAGCAGGTCCATGAGGAAACCAGCATAACCGTATCCGATAAGTTGGGAGGAGATCAGGGTGAAGATGGCAATACCGGGGTTGACTTCATTGCTGTAGTACAGATCCTGTACGGACAAGACCTGAATACCTGTTGCAGAGGTAGCGGCGGTTGAAGCCATGATGATGATCGCAACATGCTCTGTGGGCGGTGTCAGGGTTCGGCCCCAATTAAATTACCAAGAGGCAGCTTGCTTACCCTTGATGTTGAAAGGACCAGGGTTAAGCCACTTAAGGGGGCCCCACCGGGGAATCAATGCCATAATGTTGCCGAGCCAGTAGGAAATAACGAGGAGGAAAAGCCTCGAGACCGTGAGGGTTTGAGGCTTGAAGAAGTAGATCTGAGCGAGAACTGCACCGAACGCAGACAGACCAAGACCGAGGAACCATGTGCGGAAAGTGAAAGCTTTGAGTTCGGGGTCATCACGCGTAGAGAGCACCTTGATGGCGACCTCGTAGGCATCCTGGGGACCATTGTTAACAATTCCGGCTTGGCTGCACGTAATAGTATGGTCATTTCACCTTGACGCGGTACTCCTCCTTGCTGGCCTCGTCTCGCTCGATCTTCATCTCGAGCTCTTCAACAGCTTCGAGCTGGGCAACGGCGACATCATCTTCGCTACTTTGTTTGAAGTCTTTGCCACTCCCGTCCTCGATGTCCCCCGAATGGGAGATTATCGGCTCGAGAGGGTGAGCTTCATCGATGGCGACACCATGGACATTAATGATTTCATCACCGTTGGGACGTACTTCCAACTTCTCGTGAGACATTATGCCTCCCTTCTTGTCGGTCGACGAGGACTGGTGAAGTGGAAGGGGGAAAGGGACGACCAATGGAGGGAATGTTATCGGACAACGCTACATTATAAAGGGTCTCTGCCGTGACCCTCCCAGGTGACCCTTGGGGGCAGTACCAGAAGAGTCAATAGAGAGCGCCATGGAGAAGCACGCGACTACAGGCGGCGGAGATCGAGACGATAGCACATATAGTTAGCACATGGTGAGGCACTTGCGGAGATTCTGCTCCACTCCAGGATAATCGAAGATAAGGAGTGGAACACACGAGCATTTAGAAAAAGAATACATGTCCCGAGCTGGCCAGTGGCAGTTGCGACCTTGTGGGGAAGTTGGGAAGAAGCGACAACGGACGTGTGCACCATTCAACACTCAACGGAATCAAATGTGAAAAAGAATGCACAGCCATATTTTAATCCCGTCTACCTGATCATGATAACGGGTGTTTACCCGTGAGAGCTCCTCCCCCTTACACCCTGGCCGGCTTTGTCTTGCTCTGGCCCATCACAAGCCCAAATCGTCCCACGATATCCCATTACAATCACAGCGTCTAAAATTAGGAAGCCAATTCTGGCCACTGATGACCTCGAAACTTCCAACATAGAAACCAAATTAACGAAGCATCGAACCAAGCACCAGGAACGCATCATTCTGCCCCGCCACGCCACAGCGCTATCATTTCACCAGTGAAATGCTATTGAGGACCAGGTGCGGATCAGAACCCACCACGAATGGCGGCGTCCGGTGCTGACCGACCAAGGGAAATGTACAGCCTTGCGTGATGTGTGAAACCGAGATATCCGGCAACAAAGCTAAGAAAGGCAGACTGGGCAACGCAACCGGGGGAATCACCAAGCATCTCGGGGAGGTTGCCGAGTAAGGAAGAATTATGATGAACTTGCCCTTGCGATGCGCACATGGGCAGGACGGGCGATAAGAGGCGGCTGCTGCTGTTGTGGGGAGCCTCGTCTCCGATATTTTCCTCATACAGTCCTTGGACGATACTAAATCCCTGGAAGTGAAACCGTAAAGTTGTCCAGCAGCCGGCCCGTTGTGTTTCCTCGGAGGCTCGGTACAGTTCTGAATTGGCCGAGCACGTCGCCTGACACAAACCCGCATGGATTTATGGGGGGCTGAGCAATTGATGACATATTTACGAAAAGAACTGATCGAGTCAAGAAGTAACCGCCGGCTGAGTGCGACTCGAAAGGCACACAGCCATGTGGTAACCTGAAGTTGCATGCGTTGTCCTGGGATGTCCCGCGCGTTCTTTTGCTTCCGTGGCACCGCAGTGATTGGTAAGTAATTCGGACTCTATTGATCTTCTCTCAGTCCATAATCACGGAGCCTTTCTCATCACCTTCATCTCTTCCCGGAATAAAAGCATAATTAACTCCGTGGACTCCTCTATCGATGTTTCTCAGTGTTGGGTCTGTACTAGTCGTCGCCGCATCAAACCGCAATCCTCCGATAATTGCAAGGCGAACTCCGGTATAGCAAGCGACCCCAGCTCTCTACCCATTCTTTACCGAAACACAAATCTCCACTCAATTTCAGTCGTGCGACTAACATTGCCGAATTCTCGGGACGCGCATGGACCATTCAGAATTTCTCTGCGATGCCGTTGCTTCTCACTAAGCACCTCATGGGGGCTCCCACAGGCACATGGTTCCTTCGGCGCTCTCCACATATCGAGCGGAGCGCTGGTGATTAGAGTGCACTGGCGCTTATCCTTGTCCGACCAATGCTTACTTTGATTGTGGCAAACATGAAGCCACCCCGCTCACGGCATGTTTGTGTAGGTTCCTGGGGAACTCAAAGATAATTGATTCTTCGGTCCGGTCTCGTCTTTCGCGCCATCAATCCGCCAGGCGTAACCTATCGTCGCCTTGTCCACCGTATGCACATCGCACGTTCTCTTATCACCTGATTTGGGCTCATGCTTTCCCTTATCATCTGACCTTTCCGAGATAGCGCAAGCGGAGGGTGATCGTGTGCAGTAACGGTGGCGATCACCTAAGCCATGAGATCAGGACACGGAGCATCCAACGGCAGCAATTATTCCAAAATCGGTAATGTAATCATCCACATGCTTTGGTTCACCTAGCAGAATACCTAATATCGTTGCGAAACTCTCACCCGAACTAGGAGAAATCTTCCGAAAACTCCGTTTCAGTCGGAACCGTCACGCATGAATGTCCGTGCTTCGAAAATGTGGCTGGCTAACCTCGGCTGGAAAGAAGCAATGGAGTCGTTATCATTGCACATGTTCTAATCGCAGCAATATAATCCCTCGCAGCCCTAGGGCCACTGCGCACACATGTTCCGTCGAATTCTTGTCCAAATGAAGTGTGCCTGAGGTGCCTAGCATTCTTAACATGATAGATACACTATCTTCCTGTTATCGGGGAAGAAGAGTATTTGGTCTATTTCGAGCCTGACCCAGAAGATGGGAAGAAACGTAATAGGAGACGCATGGTTCCCTCACGCACCACCTGGCAAATTCTTCGGATCTCAAGCGTCATTATATTCGGAAGATGGCGCGATTGGAAAGACGGTTGTCGTTATCAGAGCAAGCAATCATAGGCCCGAGTATTCCGACAAGTCCGCTTGTATCGTGATGGGTGAAAGGAAGCACTGGCAGGGGAATGGATGACTCGTCGGTCTGCTAGCTGGCCAGACTGCTGGTTTGCTGGCGACTTCGCACGTAGTCATGACATGCCAATGTCCTCCACAATGGCTAAGGTGTCCTGATTGTTATGGAACTCGGTGCCCAAGTAGGGGATATACCATGATCAATTGTGAAGATAACGTAATGCCGAAAAAGTCAGGTCATCTAGCCAGTCCTACATGCCAGTCATCCACGGATCGTCAGCCCTAACCCAAAGGATCGAAGTCCTTCCAGTCCGTCTTCTTCGCATCTCCAGTGGAAGCTCCCACTTTGGTCGGAACAAGGATGCCAGTGCTAGACTGGGCTAATGGTGGTATGTTGAAGGGGATGGGTGCTGCGCCGTATGAAGGGGGGTTCGCGGGGGCCACCGGAAGGCCAAAAGATAGGCTCGTGGTTGGGAACGACGGCGGTTGCATTGGGAATGGTGAGCCTCCAAGGGACACGGGTGGTTCAAGAGCCATGCTGATATTATAGTTTGGCTTGGACGTCTGGAATGAACCGGAGGGCGTCTGGGCATGCGCAGATATCGGTTGAGTTTGAAGGGGCGCCCAACTACTAGCAGCGAGCGGGGAAGAAGCTCGTTGGACTGGTGGAGCATATCGGTTGACACTCGACAGCGGTGGTATTGAAGAGGAAGAGATGGTGCGTTGGGATATAGGTGGAGATGTCAGTGATGCAGATCTTAATGGTGGAGAGGATACCTGGGCCGCAGGTCTGGGGTTGGTAGAAGTTGTGAAGGACGTCTGTGGCAGGGGAGGGAAGGTGGTTGCTGGACTGGCGAAAGTAGAAACGGTGGTTGATGCTGGGGTAGACTGAGCACTGATGAGCGTGACTCGCTGTGAGTACTTTGGTGAGCTTACCGCTGCCCCGGCTTCTGCGAAAATGCTATCCCATGGATCAACCTCATCCCACGAAGATGTCGACGGCTGAGTGGACGAAGTCCCATTCATGGCTGCCACAGGCCTTGGACTTGACCCGCCGGCAACAAGGTCCTCGAAATTCATTTCACCGTTCGCGGCCATGACAGATTGAGATCCCGAGATTCCACCGGATGTTTGCTGTTCGATCCTTTGGTTTTCGCGCAGATGCTGCATCTGCTCGCGTTCAACACGGTCCCCGAGAGAGCGAATGATCCTGAATACTGGGTGAGACCAGTGGTGAGGTGACTTGAATCATACTTACTTCATAAAACGAGCGAATTGGTCAACGGAAAGCAGAGGGCCCATAGACATCGACCATAACTGTGGTAGCACAAGAGTTGCAACAGCCTCCCGGTCCACTGAATAACATTAGCGTACTGTGCGTCACGCCGCACAAAACGCACACCTTTCAGACCCATAGCTTCATGCACATCTAGTGTTGCCATCTGTGTCATAATCAGAACGGGTCAACCAGAAATGGAGACAGAAGTACCATAACAGATGGTTCTGTCGATTCCACATGAGAAACATTTAAGTGATACACGATGAATTTTCACACCTTTGGTTCGTATCCGTGCCAGTAACGGTACCATCTTCTGGGTTAGGGTTGTCTAACGAACCCCCATTAAGCATCTGCAGCACATCATAATTAACTGCACACGCACAGTGTCCAGCACTTTGACCAAATGAAGGAAACACATCAGCGTGTTCACTTTAACGGACAGAACTCTTGTCCTAGTGAACAACAACTGAACACTGGGTAAGCATGCGACATCAATTTGGCCCTTTGTGAGCGTACCGCAATCTTCGGGAACAGCACACTCTGCACTTCGCTGTAATCCACTGTCTCGTCTACTTCAGGCACAGCGGTGAGCGCCCGTTCCTGGACGTTGACGTGTTCTGACTCCAGTGCGGCGTAAATCAGGGGCATGACGTCTGGATCCCGATGATCAGCACACTCCTGATTGATAAGAACTGCTGTTCGCTTACGCTCTTTAAATACCGCGGGGGTAGTTTTCTCCTGAAAGAGCTTCAGATTGTCTAGGAGAGTAATCATATTCTGCGGCGGATCACGGATCTGGAATAATGGCTTGATATTGGGCAAGACGATCTGAGCGAACTGCTCCTTCGATAGAGACTTGGAGATCTCAAACACGTTCGGGAGGATGAAAGGGAGTAGCCAAGTGTCTTTCATCTCCTCAACCAGGCTGGGAAGGATCTTGCGACGCTTGAGGCCTTCTGAGAACCGAGGTAACACTTTGAGTAGTCCTTTCATGAAGGTCGCTTTCTCTTCCTTCGGCTTGGCGCTGAAGGTAGACCGTTCGAGGAAGTTGAGAGTGGATATGGCGAGGGAAGAGAAGAAGGGCTGCTGGGGGAGAGTGGCGGTGGTTAGGCGGTTTGCTGGACTTCGTGTGACCAGGTGGTTTACAAGATCTGCCATAGATGGTAAGCATTGTTTTCAGCAGAGACGGAAAGACACTGAAGCTCACCGAGCAAGTCTCCTCCCATCATAGCATTTTGGATAGCATTGCCGCTTCCTAACCTGGCCGCATTTTCTCGTAAGGTGTTCATACTGCCGTGAGTCGCGAACGGTGGTCGACCATAATTATGTACGGAATAAAGCACACATCCGAGCGCGTACATATCGCTCGCGACAGTAATTTGCTCGTCGATCGCATATTCGGGAGCTGCAACATAAATTAGGCCGATAGTCGTTCATACGTGTCGTGCCGCTCACCCAGATAATCGAACTTCCGTTGAGCATAGAGCAACAAGCGATTATCGTATTCCGGGAACTCCCACCGTGTGGGAGTCCCATCAGGCTGACTAAGAGGCATAGTCAGACCCAGGCCGCTAAGCTTCCAATCACCCTATCGATGTGCTTAGAGAACCACGCATGATGCCAGTTGAAGTCGCACCTTGCTGTTAATAAGGATGGCTTCCGGACACACGTTCGAGTGCACCAATCTTGCTGATGTGTGCAAGAACTCGAGGCCTTGCGAAAGAGTAAGCATTTGAAGCATGAAAATGCCATTTGCTCGTACCTCGACATACTTGCAGTAGGCCTTTTTGAATCTAGCAGGCGGGTTAGAACATCCGCGAATGGGAGAGTCGTACGGCGCACCTCAACCTCGTCCAGCTCTCCAGAATCCGCTCCGCTTCCTCCTGAGCGCCTCGAAACGGGAATAGACAGGGCAAGTGAAGACGTTAAGGGTTCGGTTGCGAATATAATTTCTCCTCTGGCTATGGCATCGGGACGGGTTGAGCTCTTCTAGACCAAACTACGTACCGGGTCTCTTCCATTGGTTCCACCATTTCTGAACCAGTCTCAGTTTCCTATCAGGTATAATATTTTCTCAAATGACTCACCAAGAATACAAGGATGTCGTAGTCGGGAGAGAGACGATGCCTACATAGCAGCCCGCAGCTCCTGGTCAACCTAACTCATAGCTCGTGGAAAAGTCCTCACCTCATGCTTCAAAACCTCTACAATCCGTTCCTTCCCTGCAGCTCCCATCTTATCCACCGATCGCTTCTCGAACGACCACACGCTGACCTGTTTCGCAGTGACTTTGTGCGTCGCAGCCTGGACCTTCCAGGGGCCGACATTGAATGTAGGTGTAAGGGTCGACTCCGGGAGGGCGGTAGAAGAAGCTCCAGGCTGTCCGATGGTATAATTCTGCGAGATGGCCGTGCCTCTGATGAGAGAGGTAGCAGCGGCGAAGATGCCTGCCATTGGGATGAAGTGCGACGGTGGGCAGGGATTTCGTCCGGTCGTTACTGTACTACTTGCTCCTGGTCAGCGGTCCTTCCACTCATGTTACGCGCTTCGAGCGGAGGCATTCCGGAGAACCCTGGCCGGAGCCGAGCACGGACTTCATTTCTATCTAGCTTTAATCGTGTGGAAAGTAAACAAAATGCACAACAGAATGAATGAAAATGCTCTGAGAGGCCAGCAAAAGAATTGAAGTGTGAGCATATAAATCATGTGAGCTGAGGGCAAGGTCACGTGAGTCCTAGTCCACTACCAGAGATCGTCAACTGGATGGTCCCTAGCTGCTGAACGCTCACTGCGCCGACCACCCTCCCAAGCGCAAGATGGACGAGCCCCTCGAAGTAGGCGCGACCTTCCCAGCCCCTCCAAACCTCTACAAACGGTATACAGTCCCCAACCTCTCCCTCCTCAAGAAGCTTCATGTGCACGGCCCTTCCGCGCTCGAAGACGAGCCAGACGTTCCAGAATGGCTGAGCGAGTTGGACCCGCCTAGGGTGGACTGGGTGGTCGAGGAAGGGGGATATCACAGTTTTGGCGAGTTTTGGCCTGTGCGTTCCCATACCGATCTGCTCTTCATCTTGAGTGTTGGGCACTGCTCACCTGGTTGCAGATCCCGAGTCGTGAGCCTACGCTAGCAGAAGTAGGCCTCGTCCAGCTATACGACCCCCAAGCGCGAGGTGCGTCCCCCTCCTCCTCTCCCACCAACCCCACTAACCCCCCACAGACCTGCGCCCCGCTCTACACTCCCTCCTCCGCACCCTACTGCACAGCTACCACACCCTCCTCTCCACCCTTCTCTCCGGCCCCCAAACCCACCTCGGAAACTTAGAAGCCCAAGCCCAAGCCCAAGCCCAAGCCCTCGACAGCCCTGTGTTCATGTACACCGAATGGATGCGCGCCGCGGGGGTGAATATGATGCATGCTGTGAACAGGCTGAGGGGGATGCAGGCCAGGGTGGGGCTGGAGGGGGTCATGAGAGCTAGGGTGGAGGAGAGAAGGAGGAAGGTGAGGGAGATCAGGGGGTGCGTTATTCTACTACTCTACTCCTACTACTCCTACTACTCCTGCTCCCCCCACTTCCCACTACTCCCACCTCCCACTACTTCCACTCTTTCCATCCCTTGTTTCCCGCACACGCTAACCACCAGCAGGAAATGTAAATCCATAGAAGAAGAGCTCCAAAAGCTGCGAGATCGCGCCAGGAGACTAACCGCAGCCCGCGACCAACTGGTGCTCCACACAGCCGAAGCCGAAGAAGAGCCTTCCAAGGAACCAGCAACGATAGCTCATGTCGCGGAGTGGGTTGCTCAAGTCTGATCTTTCCGTATGTATTACATATACCCAGGCATCTTATACCCTTCTTTTCCCCTCCCTGGCATGTACTGTTCCACCAAAAGCCTGTACGACCAAGCATAACGAACGGTATATTCCAGCCAATCCCTAAAGTACATACATTCCCCCATCAATCGGTTCAATACTCCGTCATGAGCAACGACCTCCCCACGCCATACGCACTCCTCTTCCTCGGCCTAGCAAGCAAGTCCACATCCTCCGAATCGAAAAAGCTGTATCCAGTAGTGAGCGCCTCCTCCTCATAGGGCGTCGCTGTGCCCGAACGGTGCTCGTGCTCGTGCTCTTCGTACGGCGTCCTGCCCTCGCTATACTCCGAGAGAGCGATCGGTTCCCCCGTCCTGCCATCCCTCAGCACCCCCCCATGATCGACAAAAGACCCCGCGCGCTCGTTCGCCGCCCGGTAGATATGTATAATAAGTTTCTGCGCTTCGAGCATGTAGGAACGGAGGGTGTCGAGCCACCT
Organism: Dacryopinax primogenitus; assembly: GCF_000292625.1. Taxonomy (NCBI): domain Eukaryota; kingdom Fungi; phylum Basidiomycota; class Dacrymycetes; order Dacrymycetales; family Dacrymycetaceae; genus Dacryopinax; species Dacryopinax primogenitus. Next base: position 107,002 of record NW_024467216.1, on the reverse strand, counting down.
GCGAGTCTGGAGATGTTTCGTCGCCGCACAGATGGAGATCATGTCGTCTTTGATTATGTAGCCTACGCCTATCCCGTCGGCTGCTACGGGTCCGAAACCGAATAGGCGCAGAGCGGGGTTGCCGCAGTTCGACGTACTGATTATGCTTGTGCCGAGGACGGTGTACCCCGGGTCGGTGAAGATGCTTGGGAGCTTGGTAGCGGTCCCGGGCTTGCCACTGCCGTTCTCGTTCGCTTGGATCTCTCGCTGCAGAAGGCAGTACATCGCATACAGCACGCTGTGGGCACAAGAACCCTTCAACTCCCGCCCACACACAAAAATCAAAGAACAAGAAAGCACTTACCGATCCTGTCCCAAACCAACCGAACACTCCTTAGTCAACCTGACATGGTTCTCACACGCCTTGCGCAAAGCCGCAATCTTCTCCCAAGGGGAATGCTTATCCGAAAAGTAGGTTTTGATAAACTCGACACTCTCGGGCTGGACAGTCCGGATGGCCTCGGTCCGCCCGTGAAGGAAGGCCTTGGTCATGGCCGGTTCGTAGGTGGTCTCGATCCGCCCTGCCCTGGTTTAGCGCCGAACACCGGACACTGGACGCTCGATAAGGACGCACCGTACAGCCCGTAGTAGGCAGCCTGGAAAGCCATCTGCACGAACGCATCTGGGGAAAACCCATACTTTGTAATAAAGTTCTTTCCATAGTCCCTAAATTCCAGGACCTGCAGTGCATCAGCCAAGTTTCACCGATTGATAATTCCGCGTGGCAGAACCCACCTGACAGTCATTCTGGCAAATCAAGTCGCTCAGCCTCGTCTCCGCGAACCGGATTCCAGTCTTGACCTCAGGCGTCATAGTCCACTCGAGTTTCTTCGGCGTGGAATGAATATGTTCCTCCGGTTCCTCTTCCGCCAAATGATGATGATGCCCCTTTGGCTTGTACGATTTCGCGTGCGGCGAGAGAGAGACTTTGAACAGCGTCGGTGCGGAGGGGTTGATCGACCGTGCAAGGAGGAGCAGGCACTCGGTATACACGTCGGCTGCAAAGCGGAGTACGGTGTGCCCGTCCACGCCCGTATGTTCAAAGTTTATCCCTGCGGCCCCGTTCTCGCAGACGATGATCTGGAGCTTATCGTACCACCTATTAGTGCAGGATCCGACCTGAACGCCCTCCTCGAGCCGGTAAGTACCGCAGAGGAAGTTGCCACACATCTCCGCTGTCGTGCTCGGCGTGTGGTCGTCCAGGCAGACGATGAACAGCGCGTCGTCGACAACCTTGAGACACATGCGGTTGCGCCGGTGTTCGTGTAGCGTCTGGCGGAGGCTGGACCAGATCTTCCTGTTCTCAGTAGTGAGCAGGCCGATGCTGTTCGTAGACACCTGTTCGAGGGGGAGGGAATCCGCGTCCGCGCATATAGCCTGGAGGTTGCTCAGGATCTCGCGCTCGGTGAGCACAGGCCGACTCTGCGAGTCCAGCACGTCAAAGTAGTATATCTGTCCACGGCGGGAAACGCAAATATGCCGCGAGCCCTCGTTGCTGTCCATCCTGCACCCGCGCTGGGTGGGGATACGCGCAGTACCGAAGAGACGCGTGTATTGGTACATGTCGAGCGGGCGGCCGCGGAACGAGTCGGGCTCGAGGATCTCGTGTCGGAGGTCGTGGATGAACCCGAGGGAGGCAGCGATGAGCGATGCTGCGCGGGTGAGCTGCGAGCCGCGCGAAGGGGAGGGGTCGTCCCTGGACACAGAAAGGGGAACAATCAGCGTCTTGTCCAAGCGCATACACAAGACTCACTCAAGGACAAAGTAAGGGTTAAGACTGAGCACGACAGGATCGGTCGTGCTCAAATAGCTCTCATACCAAAACTCCTCAATATAACTCGCCTTATCCCTCGCATACTCCTCGAGCTCCTTCTGCATCCTCTCCCCCTCCCCTCCAGGCCTAAGGAACTCCTCCACCGCTTTACGCGTGACACCGTGCTCGGAGGGGTCTTGCAGGCCCTCGAGAGCGCGGAGGTAGCGCTTGCATGTGTCCGCCAGAGGGGGAATAGGGAGCTTTGGAAGCTTGGGTTGGCCGGCGAAGGTCTTTCCGTGAGGCTTGTGCAGTGTGGCCTTGGGAGTGAGCAACGGTCCTTCGGAAGTACCATTCCCGTTCCCGTTCCCTTTGGCGTTCCCATTCCCGTTGAGACCGATACCTTCGAAAGCAGCCTTGATCCCGTCGATAGTAGGTTTGGTCTTGATGCCATCCACTACCGCATCCGCCTTTGCCATAGGGGCAGTGACAGTCGCAGGGACAGGCGTCATCGGATGGTCACTCACAAAGGTAGTTCCAGAAGGGAGAGTGACGATATGTTCTTTCGCCGGTACCAAGAGTTCGCGGTCAAAGACGGGGGGAGGAGAAGGAGCGTCTGCGAATCGTCCCTCGGTGGATGATTTAACCCCTGTGGAATGGGTGGATGTACCTGTGCGCCCCATGCTCTGGTCCAGAGTAGGCATGGCTGTGTGGGGGGGGGGGTGAGAGGGGTGAGGGGCGGTCAGCGTGAGGTGATAAGCAAGAGATGGCTCATCCATGCCGAGTCAATCATCACAGACTCCGCATTTCCCCGCACTCTCCTCTAAGCAGTGTCAGCAGAGGAATTCACTTCACCAAGCCTAAAGGAGTGGCAGTGCACATTCTTAATGGTCAAGTGCACATCTCTTCGGGCAGACTCGGATCACGCTCACTTTCAACGCGCGTGAAATTTCCCCCCCTCTTCCGTTCATCTGCGGAAGACCAGAAAAGGAACTCTCCGCCGATAGGGTACCCCGGCGCGTAATATCAACTCGGACCATTCGAGGGACATCACCCCTTTTACTCCGCATAATCATTTCCCTCCTGCCCTGAGATGCGGGGCAGATAATGGGGATCGGCATCTCCGGTCGGACCCGAGGGTTCTACCACCTGAAAATAAGGTGGGTGGTGAGAAAGTTTTGTGTGGGGTTTGGGTGGTTAGCTACCTTGGAAGGTGAGAACGGCTCCGGGATGACCCGATCGCACGATCGATGGCTATCATCATCATCATCCATGCAGCCTCACAAGAACCGTCATTAGATTAACCAATATCCAACAATAGGGAACAGTGCTCGAGTGCGGGTGCGGGTACGGGTGTGGTGCGGGTGAGGGTCCGTTCTAGTCTAGTCTAGTCTGCGGGGTGGGCCATGTACAGCAGCTGGGTGCGCCGCGTGCAGGGCGGAGAGCGCCACCGGATGTGATACTGTTATACGTATTGCGCAAAGAAGGGGATGAGACTCTGGGCGAGAGTGTACGAGAACACCAGTTTGGGGCCTACGACCAATATCTACCACACGCAGGTTAGCCCTTACTCCCGCCACACGCCCCACACGGGGCACCACAATGCCAATGCCAATGCCAATTCACGCACCTTAGGCGTCAAGCCCTTAAACAGCGCCATCGGCCCCTCCTCCCTCATCAGTTTCGCAAACACCATAAACCCCGAAACCTTGGTCTCAAAGTTCTGGTTCTGGATACGCGTCTTGATCGTATCGAGCGGCGCGGCAACTGTGATGCTCGCCACCGCGCCTGCGACGGAGGCGATAAAGTTCTGGGTCCAGGTCGCTTTGCTGAAGTCTTCTATGTGCAGTAGCTGGGTTTTTGTATATGCCGATGCACCGAAAAGCTGTGCCGTGTGTCAGAATGGGTGGACGGCGGAGGGAGGGAGCGGGACGCACGGCAAATGACCCAGGAGCGTTCCGCGCCATCGTCCACCCCCAACCGCGGTACAGCGTCGTCCCTTCCTCAGCGACGATCCTTATGAACCCCCTATCCTTGAACGCGTCCGGATTGACCTGGCGCTTGATCTTCAGCGCGTCCAGTGGAAGCAACACTACCTCCCCGATCCCTGTCAAAGAGCCCGCTGTGGCGTGCATGATGTTCTTCCCGTTCCTGTCCCCGAAGGTGCCCCTGAACCAGGCACCATACTTCCGGGAAAGGATATCGTTAAACCATGGCTGGCCGCCGAACTTGTATATCCGCTGGGCGACTTTGTACCCTGCTGCATAGCCGAGTCCGGGGAAGAGAGAGAAGAACTTTGTGAACACCGGGGAGGAGGCGTGTTGCCTGAAGATGACTTGGTTGGCACCGGAGAAAGACCAGACGTTGACGGAGGTGTTGGACATGAGCCGCTTGGCGATCGTATCCACTGGATGGAAGACGAGCAGCTCGGCGATCCCTGGGTTGTGTTGAGCGTGTTGTTGGACTCTGTGCAGGATGGTGCGACATACCGGATGTGCCTGAACCGAGGACACGCGCTGTACCGCTCTCCCCTTTCCTACCAGCAGGTGGTGACATATTCTAGCCCAAAGAAAAGAGAGAACGAGGGAGGAGGGGAGGAAAGATGAAGGATGAAGAGATATATGAACCGAGTTGAAGCTGTCTGATGCTTGTGAGAAATATTGGTTCCGTAGGAAATTTGGTGCACGTTGCCTCGATCACGCGCAGGGCATTACATACGCGCTTCAGCGACTGAACGGCGTACTATTGCTCTCTCCTCCTACCTTCTCTTCCTGCTCTTCCTCTAATACCCCCTCTCGGACTGGACCACACAGCGCTGCGAAGACTATGCACACATTCGAGGAAATCGTACAGCAGGAAGAGGCCATCCTGCGCAAAGTCCATCCAGAGCCAAAGGACATCCCTCCCTGCTCGACGCTAATCGACGACTACTTACGTTCCTTCTGTGCGTCCCTCCTTCCTCTTTCCCACAGCGCAGCAACAGCAGCTCACCCCCGTGCCCTAGTACCAGGAAGCCAGATCCGGTCTTTGTACAGGTACGGCAACCTCAGCGGAACGAGCGCGGGCAAGATGGAGGAATTCATGTTCTGCCTGTCGCTGAAAGCGTTCAGCGCTGAAGAACGCAGGGAACGGTGGATAAGGCGGAGGGGGGAATGGTGGGCGAGGAGGAGGATGGGGAGGAGTAGTGAGGATGTGTGGGAGCTTAGGAGGTGCGTCGTGTTTGCGTTCTTATGGGTATGCATGGCTGAGGCGGCAAAGTACACCTCTGCCGGAATGGACTATGCCTCAGGATCCGGATGCGCCTAAGACGGTATATACGTGATCGTGATCGTGGGCAACGGATGTTGGCATATTCAAGCCCCCATCGGGGCGAGACGTGCACTTACTCAATCTCAATGTATAATCCCCCAATGGAATACAATACAAGCCAATTCTTTATGCCTAAGCGTCCTTTTTCTCTCACTACCAACCCAAGACCGCCCACCAGCCCAGTGCCGCCCCAAGGGTCGGAGCGAGGGCCCGACCAAAATTCAGCTTCCTCCATTTCTCCAACAAACTGTGCACCTCACTCTCCTCCCTCTCTTCCCTACACGCCCTGCCCTCCTCGCGTGCAACTTCGTCCTCCGTCAGCTCTTTCCGCTCTGCGCACTCCAGCAGCCTGCCGTTCGTCTGCCTCATCAGGCCCAGCGTGTACGGCACGATAGAGAGCGTGAGTGCGCCCGCAGCTGCGTATACCCGCCCGCGGAGGGTGGTGTGCCCCTCGGAGAAGGAGAGGAATGCGAATCCTGCAGCGGCGAAGGCCGCGATGGGGGGAGCGGTGTGCATCCCTGTGTGGAAGAGGTTGCGCCATTGTTGGGCTGCGAGGGTGGCGGGGGAGAGGGCGACGGCGGGGATGGACAGGGAGAAGGCGGTGATGTACCCTGTTTGATAGGAGGTGAGATGTTGACGCTGCCGGGGATGGGGTGGGGGAGACGTACCTGCGAGGTAGGATGCGCTGCCTACTGCGAGCGCTTTGACCACTGTAGTTGCACGGTCTGACATTGTCGTAACAGAGAGACAGAGAGAGAGCACTGTATTCTCCTCATTGGCAAGAGGCTGTTATACCTCGTCCTTCACCAGGAAGGCGGATCAGACTACGGTCATCTGCCTCTCCGAATGGAGCAGTTTGTCCACAAGCGAATGAGATGCGCTCAAAGTTGGGCGCGGCAGGGATTTCACGTCAACTCATGTACACTCACTCCGGCACTGCGGGTCGAAACGGGATATGGTCACGAGCGCTGAATGGGACATTCATGGGTTATGGAACTTTTGTGGCTGGGATTGGCTAGGCTTACTCGGTGCTTCTCTTATGCACAAGTCTATCAATGTCCATAAGAGGAACCTCATAAAGCCTCTCCGCGGAGTACTAGTGTGCAAAAGGGAGGTCTGTATTTCTATAAGACCAGCTTATAACAGGCCCGCCTCGTTACAGGAAGATCTACATCGGCTACTGGATCAGTTTTGGACACGATCCGTGCTCACTTGATAGTGTCAAATCATTGTCGTTAAGCGTATGTTGCATGACCAAGGCAGTAGAATACTTAACGCGAGCATGGCCCTTGGGAAAAAAATGAGTTGGAGTTAAAAGCACATAGCGGAATTTCAACTGACACCGTCTGGTCTACTCCTGATTTGTGCAAGCCTCCCATTTATATTGTTGCAGACCCAGTCACCTGTTGCAAACTATCTGGGTCTTTCAGTGATCTGTTTT
>NW_024467216.1:86865-93126 GCF_000292625.1 Dacryopinax primogenitus | reverse complement strand
CCAAGTCTGAAGAGACAGTCCCCAGGCAGAGTAGGCCTTATATTTATACCTCTGTGGTGGAACCTGCTAGAACATCTTGCTTACTCAGCCTAGTCAGGTGATCAGGTCATATGACCAAGGATGAGGTCATATGAGGTCATGCACAGCCATGCACAGCAGGTCACCTGACCATCCAATCCTTCCAGCAGGTTCCAGCACATGCCAAGGTATACCAGCTACTTCCATGTCATAAAGGCTTAGTCATGTCTCTTGACCAAGCAATGAGCTGGTGCCCTGACAGAAGATAAGTTGCAAAGGGACTCTTACCAGTCAAGTGACAAGACCAAACTGAGCCTCAATTCTGCATGTGCCTGGGCATCACTTCAGGAGGTAGGAAAGAATGCAGATCCATCAGGCATCTTCAAGCCTTGCCAGACAGTGCCATCCTGGATGCACATATACAGGCCTGGCTTCCGCGGTCAATCCAGATATTGCAAGCAGGACTCTTCCATCCCAGGCTGACCCAGAAACTCACCCAGCTGATCTGAGATAATGTTGTACAGGGCCTGCAGTCGTGGCTTGCAATCCTGAGACTGCTTTACCAAACTTGCGGGATGGTAGAGATCTTCATGGCATTTGGTGCACTGCAGCTGATGGAATCCTTTATCAAGCTGGGGCACGAGCTGCCAGCATGAAGGACAGACAACTCGTTTCTCAAACCTATCCTGGAAACCTGCTTGTTGGTAGATAGTCTTCAGTGTATGAGGGGCTTGTTGGTTGGGGCTGCTGGAACTATTGTGAAGAATGCTCAGTTGTTCCAGCAGAGTGTACAAGAGGGCTGCCACAAGATTGCAGGCAGTATGGGGTAAATGATAGACAGCATGGAGGTATACAAGAAGTAGTGCAATGACTCTGACAGTGGGATTGTGGTGGAGATTGACATATTGCTTTCCGGGGATCTTGTTGTTGGCACTGCATGCATGATCAACTTCTCGTGCCAGTACAGGGATCCAGAGAGAATCGACTTGAGACCATCATCAGACAGATAGTCATCTTCTTCAAAGTGGTCTTGCATTTCAACTTTGCCTTCATATTGTGCATCCAAGGGCAAATCATGTTCACCATTGGAGGGTCTGGGTTGTACTTCTTCATGTTCAGATGGTGCCCCACCATCTGACCAGGCTTGATTGCTCAGTTCTTCTTGGAGGGTGTCACCCTCTGCATTAGGTAGCAAGGGGTTTGGCTCCTTGGGAGATACCTGTAGACCAGGAATTGGAAGGACAAGGAATGGGAGTCTGGGTGCAGGTGATTCCTCACTCAGTTGGAGCAGTTGGGTATCCATGTTGGACATAAGAATGCCAGTGTTAGGTGAAATCAGAGGAGACACCAGGCCAACTGATGCAGTTTGACCCATTGGAGACCAAGAGTGTGTGGAACTGGCTGCTCTGGGAAAGACAGCATAGGGCACAAAATCTGAGTGATCATCTGCATCCATATCTTGGTTACCCCACTCAAATTGGGATCTTGGGATACCAGAGCTCCATACATAGGCATTTGAATCCCATGCTGCAGTCGGAGGACTGGTTGATGCAGAGCTTGGTAGTGTAGAAGTCTGCAATCCACTCCAAGAGCACATGGCAGAGGACACAGAATGATGGGTGCATTGGTGTTGGTGCAGCGCATCTGCCATGTTGAACTTATGTCCATCATAACAAGCTGCTGTCACACATGCAGTCTCCCTACACCAAAAGTCCAAGCATGCCTTTCAAAGCATGAGTGTCAGTGGCTTTGATGCCTCATGCCCTGTGTGTGGAGTAAGTAAGTGACAGACCGCTGACCCAATTGATTATATGATGCACCTATGGCCCTTCTTTCTCTGCTTTCTGTGCCTGCTCTGTCTTTTAGTGTCTACTGCCCATGATTTCAGTCATCGAAATCTTCTGCATGCCATAGCCAGATAGAGCAAGATCAGAGACAAATTCAGTCAATGACAGATCCAGATGGTTGAAGAAGAGCAAGGGATATATGGCTGTGCACTTTTAGTATACCACATGAACCATATAGGATTACATCTTTGCTAAGTACCAGCCAAGATGATGCCAGATTATCTTTACAGTATGTGGCATACATGATTTCCATGCAATGATTTATGTAAACACATAATAAATGAAGGTCAATGTCCCCATTAATAATGTCACAAGTCTCACTGCAACTGACACATGTGGGGTTGGGCTGGTGTTAACCAAAAAGAGCATAGGGGTTTTCGGGAGGGGGGGGGGGCATATGGGAAGAAAGTGGCCTATGGAGGTCACAAGAAAGCCCATCTCCTGAGATGGGCTCTCTCCAGGAAGAGAGATTGAGCCCTCCTGCTGAGGTGGATTAGTCAATTCAAACAACAGACAAGATTGCAGAGGAAAGACACAGAGGTGGAAGAGGCAGGGGAGATAGGTTGAGAATCAGGTGAGAACAATCAAGGCAGGGGAGGTAGGTTGAGAGGCAGAGGAGATAGGTTGAGGATTAGGGGAGGCTGGTTGAGAAGCAGGCAAGGTGGTGGAGGCAGACAAGATAGGTTGATCAGAAGCAGGCAAGGACAATTGAGGCAGAGGAGGTAGGTTGAGAAGCAGGTGAGCATGGTTGCAAAGCAAGAGATGGACCAGTTAGGCCCACAGGGTAACTGGGCACACCCTTTTGGTATCTGTTGAATGGTGGCAAGGCATCCAGAAAGGGTGAAGAAACCAACCATGATGGGAAGGCATTGCGGGAGGGGTGGGATTTGGCATGGGAGTTGTATGGGGGGGGGGATCCACCCAATGGGAGATGGACTCCAGTTGCACATAAGGAGGAGGGGCCCCTTGACCCTGACCAGACCAGAGACTGGAGATGCTGGATGAGTATGTGGGTGGTCCTGTGAAGTACTCTATGATGGCCTGAGCAGTGTGCATGCCTGGCTCATCTTCCATAATGCCATGCTTGTGATTGATGACACAGATCACATCTAAGCAGGTCTTGAGAAACTGAATGCCCTTGGGATCCTGGCAGTAGTACTCTGAGAGACAGAGCATAGTGTTGCATTCCACGTTGCCAGTCAAGTAACCCTCAGAAGTGGAACCAGCAGGGAGGTGCAGGTTAACTGTAGGGAAGATGAGTTTGGAAATGGACAAAGCAGAAGGACTGTCTGCATCATGGATGGTCATGGTGGCAACAACCAGGCTGTCCTGCAGGCTGACGGTGGAGTTGAGATTGTCATGGTGCTGTTTGATGGAGTCAAGCATGAAGGATGAAGGAGAAGGATCATCTGGATTGTCCAAGGTTGTAGTGGTGACAACCGGGCTGTCCCGCAGGCTGACAGTGGATGTGAGATTGTCATGGTGCTGTTTGATGGAGTCAAGCATGAAGGATGAAGGAGAAGGATCATCTGGATTGTCCAAGGTTGTAGTGGCAACAACTGGGCCATCCTGCAGGCTAATGGCACTGAGGCCCACATGTGCAGGTTCAGGTTCAATGGCAAGCAGAGTCAGAGTGGGGTGAATATTGATATTGGTGGATGTGGGGACTACAAGTCTGTCCACAGCCAGTGAAATGCCCATTTGCGAGTCATTGACAATGATTCCTATGCAGGCATTAGTAACCAAATATCTCTACAGGTGTTGGAGACTCACCTGGTGCTGCCTGTAACCCCATATCCAGGTTCATTCCTTGACTGATCTCCTCGCTGCAATCCATGCCTCCATCCCCATGAGAAAGTTTGTCATACTTGAAGCACATCATTTGCCTGCACATGCATTAGCACTCAATAGTCACAGCTAGATAGACATGGAACTCACTTTGTCCCCCCTAAATAATGGATTGCTTGAATAGATGAATACAGTGTAATAAGCAACAGAGTTGGTGGTTGTAAAGGTTGAGGAAGGTCAGAACATCTGGCTCCACTGTCAGAGGTGCTCCTAGGCCTCTGAGGATCTGCCACTTATCATGTGATACTGACACTTATCCATGCCTACATCATACAGGGCACATGTACACATGTTCCAGCAATGACCCTTGGCATGTGCATAGATCTCCTCCTCCTCAACTAGGAACCAGATGACTTAGTTGTATGAGGTTCTGAATGCTGATACCCAGATGCACTGCATCTCCTGCCAGACTCCATCAAACAGCACCACAACAAACAAGGCCAAGGGTAGAAATGTATGGCCTTGTTGTCCATCTCAAAAATGCCCATGTAATTGGAAACAAGAGACCCACCCTGGTTGTCAAGCAGCATCCAGGTTGAATGTAATATTTTGTGCAGTGAGTGGCCCAAATAGGGGGCACCAAATATGATCCCACATCATTTAAAAGGCTTGCTGCTCATTCCATCTTTCTTCCTCTCTTCTTCCTAACATTCACCAACCCTACTGAAGAAGAGTGCCTACCAAGAATAATGAAGAGTATACAATGTCTGTCATAAGCCTAGATGGTGGTCTAGGCAGTGGCCTGGTCAAAGGGTTGCTGGCGGAATGATTCCTGGGGTTCTTCAATGCCAATGGCAGAAAGAATGCCAAAAACAACATGAAGCAATTGAAGGGAAAGGGAAAGGCGCATGAGGCCACGTCCATGGTAGATTTAGAGTTGGGACTTGGTGCTAGGCACCAAGGGATAGGCAACAGCATCCCTGACCCCGAAGCAGGTCACTTGCATGGATGTGCAGCCATGGTGGTGCTGTCATACACTCATCTTGCAGCTCAGGACTGGATGCCAGGCAAGCTGGAGGAACTCATCCAGTCAGTGACCATGGGACAGATAGGAGGGATTTTGAGTTGCCTGGTGATGCAGCAGAAGGAGCAGGGACATGGAGCTCAAGAGGTATGTCCTTTTGCTTGGCTTGATGACATCTCATGAGAGATTGTCAAGGTGCTGTTTGATGGAAGTTGAGCAGCAACCCAATCTTGTATGAGATTGTCATGGTGCTGTTCAATGGAAGTCAAGCAGCAACCCAATCTCATCTGAGATTGTCATGGTGCTGGTCAATGTATGCATGTGCTAACTTTGAAACAGGACATTGAGCTCTCCCTCATCCCATCTATTGGCTCCTTTTCCTCCTGGGACAGTGAATGCATCAAGCTATGCGCTCCAGGTGACATGCCCCCTCCCCTCCCCCCTCATTCCTTGAGCTGCACAACCAGTCACATGACAGCTTGCCATCCCACCACCACAGAAGCCCATCTTGTTGAATGTCACACCATAGACAGGGTTGCTGCCAACTCTGCAGTGCCCCCTCAAGACTTCTCCTGGCATCTTCCTCCTGCTGCAGGACATGGGGTCAATTGTCTCTGTGACGTGGGCAAAGTGATGTCCCACAACAGTCACTGGGTGACAAAACAATTTGTGATGCCACCTGAGGGGAGGATGTTTGACTGGCTGGAGTACACAGTGTGGTGGGTGATGTATGTCATCTGTCTTCCAATCATGCTGGTCAACATTGTCATGGAAACAGTCTGGATGTAGGTGATTGGGCTGTACCTGGCAGTTTGGTTCTGGGTGCTTTGTCAGTCCCTTTCATATGACACAGCAAGAGCACTAATACTTTCACAGTTATTATTGCAATCTGTGCTGCTAAGCACATCAATGTGGCCAATGTGCTTACCAGGCTGTTGCAAGAACTGGCAGACAAGGGCTTGAAGCTCACTGGTCACAAGTAGTTTCAACATGGTGCTCCTCTTCCATGGGTATCCACTTTAGTATACACAGATGTAGGGCGGGACCCACCTTACCTTTGTTAATGACATTCCTTCATAAAAAATACCTTCTCAATGCTGGACTCCATCAAACAGCACCATGACAATCTCAACACCCACTCAAGGTTTGATGTGCTTGAATGGCAAATGCTAACCTTGACATGATAATATATTAATATTAATGTGTGACAGGCAAAGGGAGATGCAAATGTATATATTACATTTGCTAACTACAGTGAAGGTTGTTATGCTAGAGTACAGGGTAGGGCTGTCCAGCACGTCTGTGCTGAGCTAGGCAGCTATGTGTGCAAGGTGAGCTGTGCAACTACCAGATCTAGAAGGGCATATACAAACTGTAGTGTTCTTGGCAGTCGCAGCAACGGCGGACCCTACATGCAGTGATTATCTCTGCCTCGATCTATATTCCCCATCTTGACGACAGATAAAGATAAGCACTATCTGCGAGATTGACACGTTGTTGACGCGTTCGGTGGACTTGCACTATTTGGTCACATTTTTGGCTGACGAAGCCATTTTCAGGGTGTGGAGGAGCGTGAGATGAGAT
>NW_024467216.1:85225-86835 GCF_000292625.1 Dacryopinax primogenitus | reverse complement strand
AAAATACCTTCTCAATGCTGGACTCCATCAAACAGCACCATGACAATCTCAACACCCACTCAAGGTTTGATGTGCTTGAATGGCAAATGCTAACCTTGACATGATAATATATTAATATTAATGTGTGACAGGCAAAGGGAGATGCAAATGTATATATTACATTTGCTAACTACAGTGAAGGTTGTTATGCTAGAGTACAGGGTAGGGCTGTCCAGCACGTCTGTGCTGAGCTAGGCAGCTATGTGTGCAAGGTGAGCTGTGCAACTACCAGATCTAGAAGGGCATATACAAACTGTAGTGTTCTTGGCAGTCGCAGCAACGGCGGACCCTACATGCAGTGATTATCTCTGCCTCGATCTATATTCCCCATCTTGACGACAGATAAAGATAAGCACTATCTGCGAGATTGACACGTTGTTGACGCGTTCGGTGGACTTGCACTATTTGGTCACATTTTTGGCTGACGAAGCCATTTTCAGGGTGTGGAGGAGCGTGAGATTGAGATTGAGGTGAGAGATAGAGCTCTGAGCTCTCACTCAGATAGAGGGCCTATTTACGAGATAGAGGGGGGTCTATCTCTGAAATAGAGCGCATACCGAACGCGCCCCAGCTCAACCTCGATCTCGAGTTGGAATCTGGCCGGGATTGCATCGGAATACCTGTTCTACCTCGTTACCGAACGCACTGTTAAGCACTGGCATATGTCAACAGTGGTGTCTGTTCAGAATTGAGGATAACACAGCATAAATATCATTCGTATCTTTGGTTTGTCGCTTGTCCACCGGCAGTGCATCATCCCATCCGAGTCCTCACCAACCCAAGAGCGCCCACCCTGCCAAGGCCGCGCCCAGAGCAGGCCACATCGCCCGAACAGAATTCAGAATCGTCCAAGCAGCGAACAACCTCCTCACTTCCTGCTGCGCGCTCTTCTCCGCCTTCTCCCCCTGCACCTCCGACTCCTTCATCGCCGCATATGCCTGCAGCCTCGTGTTCATCGGGAGCATCGTTCCCAGTGTCCAGGGGATGATGCCTACTGTCGCTGCTCCAGCGAGGGCGTAGAGCGCCGCTAGAGAGCTAGTGAAAGGCCCGCCGAGGGAATAGGATATGTACACGAAGAGGAGGGAGAAGAAGAGCCCGATAAAGGGCGCACTGAGCTTGCCTCGGTCGTAGAAGTCTTCCCACTGCCGTGCGGCGAGCAGGGGGGGCGCGAGCGCGATATGCGGGATCCCGACCGAGAAGGTGGTGATGTACCCTGGGAAGAAGTGAGTGGGATTCGAGAGAGTGGCTATAGAAGAGGAGCGCACCGGAGAGGAAAGCAGCGCCGGCGATGGCAAATACCTGGAGGAACGGGACGAGTTCGAATGACATCTTGCATGTAGTATGTGATATGGATGTTCAGTACAGTCTCGTTAAGAGTTACCGCAGGTGCGGGCTTTGTCGCTCGAGTGAAAGTTATGATTTGCTGATTTGATGATTTGCTGAAGATGAACCAAGCCCGGATGCGCGTATTATATCCCTCCAACGACCGGCGCTACCTCGCGGCACGTCATCCTTGTATGACACAACACAACCGATCCTGCACCGGCGCAGCTCTGTTTCTTCCTTTCGAT
>NW_024467216.1:64831-85205 GCF_000292625.1 Dacryopinax primogenitus | reverse complement strand
GTCGCTCGAGTGAAAGTTATGATTTGCTGATTTGATGATTTGCTGAAGATGAACCAAGCCCGGATGCGCGTATTATATCCCTCCAACGACCGGCGCTACCTCGCCGGCACCGTCATCCTTGTATGACACAACACAACCGATCCTGCACCGGCGCAGCTCTGTTTCTCCTTCGATGGCTGAAGTCGAGCTATTCGTCCGCGGGCATAGAATGTTGTGCGTTGATATCGATTGAGACTTCTTGGAGGAAGAAGAGAGGACGCGTCCCGGCTTGAAAGGTTTTGTCACTGCGGAAGATGGGAAGTGGTTGTATTGATTCGAGTTTATTGATGGATTGTCCCTCTGCTGCAGGACTGTAAAACTCATAGATGGAGATGGGAGATATCGATGGCTCCAACATCCCTGCACTTCGGCAGACCGCCGCCGCCTTTGTGAGTCAACAGTATGCAACAGTCACAGGATAGCAAGAACAGAACAATCCGAGTCATCTTTGCATTAATTAGAATACAGCTGATGTAACACAAGCTACGCGTGACTGGTCGCGTCCCTGTGTCACACACAACAAGGCGCATCTACAGTCACGCATGTATATTCCTCTCCGTCGCGCACACTACAAACTAAACCACCTCTGTCAATGGCGACAAACGACTACTCCGACTGGCGGCTAGATGACGCAGCTGAAGATATCGAGGTGGACTACTCAGCCTGGGAGACCACCTCCAAGGATGCGATCATCCTTGCCATCCAATGCAGTGAATCAATGCACACTGTGCGAGAAGAGCTATTGAAGAGCGAAGATGAGGATGAGAAGGGAAAGGGGAGAGGCAGGACAAGTTTTGAGATTGCGTTGCGAAGCACCGTCGAGCTGCAAAAGAGGAAGGTCGTCGTCGGACCGAACGATTCAGTCGGGATCGTCTTCTGGGACACAGTGCGCTCCTTTGCCTTTTCACGTTCTGTATGATGTGCTGACAGTACGAGTAGGCAGAAAAGCAAGGGGACTATCGGCATATGTACGTGTATAAAGAGGTGGGGCTCATCACGGCCGAGAGCATACAGGAGCAGATGCATCTACTTGCTCGTGCGGTCTTCCTTTCCCATCTTTCTCACCATCTGACCCCAATGCAGAGCAAGAGAAGAACCCGACTTACCTGAGAAAACGTTTCCAGCCGAGTACAGAACACATGCCCATCAGCGATATGCTCACAGCGTGTAACGCTATGCTACGTACAGGAGCGCCGAAAAGCGGCACACATCGGATATTCCTTCTGACCGATGAAGACGACCCCACTGCTGGCCTGCCGGCAGACCGACGTATCAAGCTCCTTCAATCTGCTCGCACTCGCGCAGGCGACACGTACGAAAAGGGTTGGAATATCATACCTTTCTTTATATCCACTCCAGAGCACACATTCGATCCGAGCAAATTCTGGAGAGAGGCGCTCTCGCGCGAAGGGGAGGAAGGCGGGAGTAGCACGGGCGAGGGTGACCTGGTGTCCGGATTTGAGGAGCTCCTGAGGGAGATGCAAGTTAGGGAGATACCGAGGAGAACGTTGTTCCACGTCCCTCTCATCTTGGCCGAGGGGATCACTATTGATATCAAGGGGTACGTGTCACTTTTCGACATTCACGTGACTGCTGATGACCGGAATAGGTATGGGCTCGTGACTGTGCAGAGCAAGGGACAATATAAGTATCTTGCGGATCGGGATGGGATGCTGAAGGAAGCAACCGTCAAGACAACCTATATTGACAAGGCGTGTCAACTACCCTTTCCACTCGTTAGATCACCTTTCGCTGACCTGGTCGTGACAGGATGACCAAGGTGAAGTCCCCAAAACTGACATTCGATACGCGTTACCCTTCGGCAAGACCTGGGGTGACGAGCAGCAAGACGAGCCCATGGAGGTGGACGAGACCGAAGAGAAGAAGCCAAAGATGCGCGGTCGGCGGGGAAATATACTTGTCGTAGAAGGCGTGCCTGCGGTCACGCGACACGAAGTGTTGTTTACCCCGGAGAGGATGAAGGAGCTGAGGAGCATGGTCCTCGAGCCGAGCATCAAGCTGCTCGGGTTCAAGGATCGCGGGGAGCTCACATTCTTTGATAATGTGAAACATTCAGTGTTTATCTATCCATCAGAAGATGTACGTTCATTCGCTTTCCAGCCCGGAAAATTTGCTTATCCACGCATGTAGGACTACACAGGGAGCACACGCACCTTTGCCGCCCTGCTACAATCCCTCATCAAGAAAGACAAGATTGGCATAGCGCTCTCGGTCACACGACGTGGCTACACCCCGCAATTCGTCGCTCTCCTTCCGCGACAAGAGGAGCTGGACTCTGACACTGGTGCCCAACTCCTTCCCCCAGGACTACATATGATCCCTTTCCCCTTCGCGGACGATATTCGCGAGTCGGCCTACGATCAGCTGATGCAATGCACCGAACATGAGAAAGACGCCGCATTGGCTTGGATCAACAAGCTCACGATCCGCGCAGGATACGACGCGGATAACTACCCTAACCCGACCCTCAGGCTGCATTACAAGAACTTGGAGGCCGCGGCATTTAATGAAGCGTTTGATCCGAGCGAGTTTGAGGATTTGACTGTACCGAATTATGCGTCGATTCAAAAGGTGCGACATCACTCCTGGTTGACGTGATAGCAGTACTAACCTGAAACTTCAGCGCGCCGGCAAGCTCATTGAGCAATTCAAGGATTCGGTTGATGCCGATAAGCGAAGCGCAGGTGTCGTGGCTGTTGCAACGGGCGCTAAGCGACAAGCGGTCCGTCCCTGTTTCTACCCAAAGAGAAATGCAATTGACGGTCAAACAGGATACAACAGTTGACGAAGCAGAAGTTCGCGCGAAACACAGCAGTGGACAGATTAACAAGCTTACTGTCGTCCAACTGACAGGCTTCTTGAGAGGCAGAGATATCGTGCCGAGTGGAAAAAGGAAGGCGGAGTTGGTGGAACAGGTGGAGCAGTATCTGTCGAAGCATGGTTGATATGTCATTGTTCGTTATATGTCTATCTTGTATACTATAAGGGCATGCATGAGTCACAAGTCTACTAATGAGCTTAAGCACGAAGCGGAGGACATCTCGTCGCCTCTCAAGACAATTTGGTAAGCCGGCGAGTGGCGGCCGGGCCCACAACGAGAAGCGAAACTTCTTATGATCGATTCTCGGCTGGCTCCGAGACGAGCATAAACTATTTTGATGACGACTAGGATTTGTTTTTGTTGCAAATTTGACCGACAAACAGAGGGGGGAAGGGGGCAGATCGCACCATTACATCTAGTAGTCAAAATAATGCGATCATTTGTGTGTTCCTTGGAGTACGCCGTCTAAGCTCACACCATTTGTGTCATGGGTAAGTCAGAAGCGTTTGGAAGAAACAGGGATTTCATGTCATGTCTCGGAGCCGAATATAGTTGCTCGTCCTTATCTCCGCTCACCAACCCTCGGTCTCTATGAGTGGTAGCAAACAACTTCGTGGCGTGTTGCTCGCAACGATGGCGAGGATCTTGCCCTTGTTGTCGTCCTAGGATACTCGTCTTTGCCGTGATCGATGCGGCACCGCTGTGACGGTCCCTCCTTTGTCTCCGAAACGCGATCACTCTCTTTTGTTCGCCGACTGGAACTTGATGCGGACCCACGTGTTCCTCGCTCAATTTATCCTTTGGCCCATTCTAGATCATCAAACGTCAACAGAGATCAAGAAGGCAGCAGAAAGATTATTAGGGGAAATTGTTGTTGAGATGTCAGAAGCGCGTCCAATTAGAGTGTGTGTAATCTGTCCTGGCTATCTGATGTTGCCTAAAGCAGGACGCGTTCTGTGCGCTCATCTTCTATTCTCGCGATTTCTATGTGCATGTGGGATACGAGTAGCCGTGATCGCAGCGTCCGATGAGGAGGAGATTATGGCTCGCATCACGGGCGGGGTATCGACATGGACTAGAATTTCGCTTTCTTTCTAGAGCCCCACTTCACGGAATCTTCCGAGGCCTGTCAATGCGCCGGATGGACTTGTCTGCTTCTCCCATCATAATCGATCCTAACCCGAGAGAGATGCGCCACGATAATACCGTACCCGGGTCTATGGGACCAATTCGGTCGCTGGATAGAACGCCAACCTATAAATGGAAAGACCTCGCTGCGAAAGATGATCGCTTCCAACCCTCTTTAACGATATGACTACGTTTCACGCTTCCTCTATTGCTGACCGTATACAGATAGATGAGGAAACGTTGCCGAGATCCTCGCGCGTCGTCTCAGCCGCCGAAGGACGGCGCTATGACGCAGATCAGCGGGTTCTTGTCCCAATCGTCTTGAGCGAGATCGGCGATCTGCAGCACAGCTACGAGGCAGACACTCCATTGTGCAGGTTACTGCGGACACAACGGATACGCATGAGCTGACGTCGTTGGGACTGTCTTGTCGCCCAACCCCGGTCCGTGGAATGATGTCCGAGGATCGTTGATGAACCTTGCTTGAGTCGACAGGCGATACCGGTACTCTGGTACGTCTGAGTACCAAGGAGAGTGATTCAAGCTGATAAGAACGATGTCTGCAAACTTCAATCCGACGGTGAACTATCGCCTGAAGAACGCCAGGCCTGCCAAGACAACTGCAGTGATACGGGCGTCAATTCCAAGTCGTGGCATTGAGGAAGCTTTCCAAGGTGCATATCATTGCTGTTTTCATCAAGGTTGGATTGAGCTTGTGGAGATCACAATTGGAACGGCCAAGGGAAATGTGCGAGGTAAAAAGCTTAAAACAGGAGCTCTTTCTCCATGGCCTTTCAATCCGTGGAGATCCTTCTCGACAAGCCAACAAAGTTGGTACAGCGCCGGGGAATGATGATATGGAAGGTCTCGCATCGTGCACGTTCAACTCCCGAGGCCTACGTGCACGATATCCCTATCACATGCGCCGCAGTACGTTGAGCGTCTGCGGGACTGGAAAAACCCGGCGCTAGAAGCGACACGTGTTGCCAGCTGAGCTCGGACGTTTGCAAGGCCGAGTCATACTCTACTTTTTACTACACGTGCAGTAACACGAGGTGGGTGCCAGCAGAAGACTGGAAGAGAAGAGAGAGTGCAAGATCTGGACCCTGGAGAAGACGGGTGGAAAGAGATGCGAGAGATTACGGCCGAGATGAGAAGATATGGAATGTGTGTGGCTCCTGATTGAGGCTGGACGGTGTTTGGCCAGCCGACCAAGGGTTGGCCCCCTTGTCGGGGAGTGAGTTTCCAGCTGATGAAGAGGCCAGGCCATACTCTATTGCACTTACAAAGCTTTTTGCATCTGCGCAGCTGGTAGGCAGTACTGGAGATTCACGCGAGCTGGAGATGGCGGATCTCTCGTCTGCATAGAAGTAGGCCTGGCCATGGGCTAGGCGGTTCTATCGGGGCAGCACGGACGCCGGGCATTCCGTCGATATATTTCAATATGTACTTGCTGACAAACAGGGTTGATAGACCTATATCAAATGGGCGGCAAATCTGCGCAGTTTATTCCATCAACTGCCGAAACGGCTTGGACTGTATGATGGGAACCGGCGGTGCCGTTGGCAGCGAAAGAAGGGACGGGGAGATCGGGCGGTTTCTCAGGGTTGAATAGTAGGCTTAGAAGGAAAGAGGTTCGTCAGCCTCAAGAGTACTAATGGCAGTATTGGATATTGTTTGAATTTTGGTTAGCGATGAATATCAACGAATTGAATTATTATTATTTTATCCTAGGTTATTGACGTCAGGAGATGCTCCATGCTAGGTTAGGTGACCGGGATTGACTGAAGCTCCGGTGACCCTGAATTGGGTAACGGGGACAGCCGCTAGTGCGGTGAGGAGCGAGGGGGAGGCGACGGGGGGCAACGTCGTTTGTACTTGACTTCTCACCATCACCTGCGACTAACAGCGAACAGCTTGATTTATTATCGAGTCAGGCAATTGCAGATATTCTACCAACCAACAATTCGCCTCGTGAACACAGCGCGTCCTACACGCTGAGCCGACGTCAGTGCCCATCCCTTTGGCTTTGGTCAGTTGGTGACCACAACGAGGGCAGTGCCGGTTACGACTTCCCCGTGCGTTTCGCAACCCCTATCACCCGTACCCAGCACCGCTAATCCACTGACGGCGTAGCAGCAGAGCAGAAGATCAGGAATAACACACAAGAAGAAGAGAAGTCTAGACGCGTTGGAAATTTCTTCGTTGCCGCGCATATACCTGGCTCAACAGCGCCATACCGCGTTTGGAGGATATTACGACGCCTTGGACCGAGTGTTCATAACTCTCCTCACTACTGTCGACATCCTACAACCGTCGCTATTCTACCGACAAATTACTAGACTGTAACGATATCTTTTATCTGCCGCCACCACCACGCTAGTTTAAACCCTCCACGCGCAACCACGTCCACCTCCTAAACACCCATCACCCATCACCCCTATACCACCAATGCCTTCAACACTTTTCGCTCCTGCCCCGTCCCGCTCCATCTCTTCCCTCCCACCACTCGACATCGGAACGGCCGGTCCAGGACGTTATCCAACCCAGGCTCAGCTACGCGCCTTTCCCCCTCAGCAGACGATCCAGGCTCAGGTCCCTCAGCCTGGGAGCTGGTACGTCGGTGCCGAAAGAGAGCGAAGGATGAGCACTGGCGCTGCCCCCCCAACGGTGCAGGGGAAGAGGGAGAGGCGAGATAGTGCAGGACCGTTGGGTCCACCGACGAGGAGGCCAGTGAGGGCAGTCATGCCTGCCCCACTTGCTCAACCTCAGCAACCTGTGTATATTTCTCTCGACCAGCCTCTACCTCAATCGCGTCCCCATCCTTCACACGCCTCTGCCCTACCTCCTACTACCCAACCTCGTATGCGTCCCACAACCAGCACCCCCGTACCCGCTCCTATTCCCCAAGTCGCAGAGGATACCCATCGCCCCTTCTTTACCGCTTTTCCCCACCGCGTCCTTAAAAAGCGCCATGCTACCACCCCTTCTCTCGGTGCCCAGCCCTCATTCCAACCTGATCCGGAACAACAACAACAGCGTCGTCGTCGATTCTCTTTCGGTTCCCGCCCTGCTGTCCCTCCCGCGCCGCTGACCATCCCACCTCCAATGACGGCGATCGAGAGACGGGAGACGATCAATGCCTCCGGCTCGCCTGTAGAGCTCAAATTCGGAAGCGCCAGTGTGCACAGGTATGGCAGAGAGGAGGATCGCCCAGGCAGACTTAGGGTCGTCAACGGCGAACCCGAGACGCCGGACACTCTGGGGAGGTGGAAGGGTGCGAGCGCGGCGAGGGACGGGCGTGACGCGTTTGGACACATGATGCCCACGCAGCAACCTGCCAGCACAGCACCCGCTCGCGCCACTGTTCTCCTCCCTCCTGCTCCAAACTCTACTCCAGCACGCAGCCAACCCCCACAGCAGAACGGGATCGTACTCCAGACTCACGCGCGTAACGGACAGGACGGCATGCTGCTCAATATCGTACGACCGGAACCGAGATATGCGACCAATCACGCGCCTGTGCGCGCAACGGCCCCATACACGGCTCCTGCTGCCTCAGCCTCTAGCACAATTGCGCCTACTTATCACCCCCCACAGACCCAGACCCACCCTGCTCTGGCCACCCATCCACAGCCATCCTCCATCGCTGGCTCGAACTACCAATCGCCGGAACCGGTATACCCTACGCGCCCGGTCGCATATGACGTGCGAAACCCGTATCGCCCACCTTCCTCACAGGCGCAGCATCTGCAACCCCCAGCGCAGGGACAAACAGTAGCCCCGGGGTATACGCAGAGCGCACCGGCAAGCATTGCTAGGAGCACGTATTCTCTCCCCAGCTCAAGTGCCCGGAGTGTGTCGGGAGAAGAAGATTATCGGTCACGAGCTACGGTGCCGAGGAGCAGGTTGTATGACGAGGGCCGGCGCGACTGGGAGCTGGTTTACGGCCAAGGCGGAGGGATGGGGAACGTCAGATCTACTGCGGAGCCGAGGGCCCATCTGACGTATGAGAGTAAGTCACTCCACTCTAGCTGATGCGAGTTGGATTCTGATATACGTTTGTTTCCACAGTCATCGCTGCTGCTGCTGGGTTCGCAGCAATGCGCATGTGGGAAGATAATCTCCGCCAACAGGGGCACGCGCCTCATCATTCCCTCGCTAGGGAACTCCTCGCCGCTTTCGCAGCAGCAGAGATCGAGAAGCTCGTGGAGACCAAGGGCCTCGCCTGGCTGGACAAGGAGCGCGCGAAGAGGGAGGCAGCACAGAGCGCAGACAGGCTTGTGAGGGAGCAATATCCCGATCGACCTGCTTCTGGCCCTGCGCCACGCGAACATCCCCCTTCGTCTGGGCCCCCAACGACCAGCGCCCCTGCCTCCGCCGCATCGGCAGCATCCCGTCGTTCCTCCATGTCGGCCAGTTCGAAGCCTCCCATCACTCTATTCTTCCCACCTCCCAGCTCGCCCTGGGCTAATGGAGCACGTCCGGCTCCTACCAGCACGGGACAGTACTACCCGCAGGGGAGGGCGGGCAGCTCTGTTGCGGCTTCCGCTACAGGCAGTTCGGTGCATGGCCCGGAGGACATGAGCAGGCTGAGGGAAGAGGAAGCAAAGAGGCACAAGCTTATCAAGCGCGACTTCGCATACTAACGCTGCTGAGGCATTCGACACTATTTCGCTACAAGACACTTCAGACGAACAACTTCTTACGACTTTTATGACAGACACGATCTCCTTATCTCATGGTTCGACATTCTTAGGGCATACACGACACACACTTCTGCTTTTCTCTACGCTGTACGCAACCAACCGAGCTGGCGCCTCAAAAGGCCGCCCCCTACTATTGTTATCCTAGGACTTACACCTGTCGTACTTTATCGGCGCAGACGGAAACGCAAAGAACTGGAAGAAACATTATGCGTCGTCTTGCAGCATAGCATAACATCCGTGTAGTGTAGTGTAGTGGTAAAAACAGGTGTGTAATTTATGGACGTGATATAAAGTGTTGGATTTTTGGGCATTTTCCTGGAATCCTGTCTTCAAACAACCCCTACAGAGATATGTTTCATCTGGCTGACGAACGCAGCCAGCGCATACCTCAGCGTCAAGGACAAGTCTTTCGACATGCAACACCTCTCATCGTAGTTAACCTTTATTCCTTCGGCAATTTCACGTCCGAGGATAATCTGTTCGTCAGGTCATTCAGGGACAATCCGCCGTTCGAACCCATCACGTACTCATCCTCATCTCTGAAAATACGTGCATCTGGCAATACATGAACCTTTGTGATAAAGCTATCGTCCTCCCTGAAGAAGCTGACGGTCGTGTATTCTAGGTCGGATTTCAAGCTCTTGCGAGGCATGCAACTGGCCCACGCAAAGAGTAGGCCTGTGAGTGCGCGAGCGGGGAATGTTCAGTGAAGCGGCGTACTGGATTGTGGCAGAGACTGCACCACGATCAACTAGCGTCTGTCCCCTACCAGCAAGCTTGATGAGCATGGTCAATATGAGTTGATCCTGGATGCTGGCCGAGTATACGATCTCTTCGTCCATCAAAACTTGGCGAATGTTGCTATCAAGACTGTGCACCCCATAACTTATGGGCCCAACTCGGGTCGAAGTGACATTTGATATTCTTGAAGAGGGCGGGAGTGATTCGCATTGGAAAACCCTACGAGTATGAGTTGTCGCAGACGCGGTTCAACTGAAACAAGCGTTGATGAGTCAAACACCCGAATACTTCCACGGATGCTGAGAAACTTCAATCCGAACCGCGTCCCATGCGACCGGCCCAAAGAGCATTAACGACTGCTGTTCAACCGACTGCAGGAGGAGGGCCATATTGCTGGGAATAAAGACTCGCCGGGGCGAGCTCTCTTCTCACACCACGCCAGGACGGAAGGATGGCAAGTGTTGAATTACGGTCGACTATGACCGCGACAAGAACAACAAGCATATTACACGACGCATATCTTACCAGATGGCGCTGTCTCCAAGTTTGAGTGGTGTGGGGCAGGACTCGTTCCTGAAATGTACACAGATGCGGAATGGAGTGGTGGTAGATAGGAGAGAGAACATCGTGGCTTCTCTACTGCTGGAGCCATGGATGATTCAGCATTTCTTTGGCTGTAGCACGATCCTCCGGAACGAGGCATAGCGTGCGCTCTAGGAACGCCGCAAAAAGCTCCCGTTTCTCTGGCGAAAATCGAACAATGTCGGGTCCGCGCTCTTGTAAGAATCGTCGCGAGCGAAAGTCTTTGATATCAATTATTGCCCCTTTGAGTTGCCATTTCCCAGTTTCTATGCATGCTTGTGTCAGGTTTCACCGCTATCCAGTGGTGTCTAGGAGCACTCACTGCTGTTTTGCGAAAAGTAGTTTTCAGCTCGTTTGCCTTCGCTGATCAAGCGAGGCGGAATATCACCCAGGAGGATAATCATTTGCACCAAGCTCGCCGCTGAAGCGAGGGCTTCTTTTTGCCCCCGCAGACGCGTCGATAACCTCTGTTCCCATCCAGGCAGTGTAGATCTACAGAATATGGTCAGGTTGAACGTGCAAGTACAAGGCTTAGACAACACACGACCAGCGCAGCGGTCCAGATCTCTGCGGCCTCAGTCCAGCGATACCCAACAATAACCTCAGGTGCCCAGAGGCCCGTGGGCTCTATTGTCGGTACCTGGGACGTCGTGTCCAGCTTCTGGGCTACACACTCCATGAGTGCTGGTCTATGCTACCAGCAACTTCCACACTTACTGCATGTGAAATCTATGAGTTTGATTTGAAGAGCTTCAATGTCCACAGAGTGAGTACCAAAAGAAGGCCGGTGGCTTCGGACAATGTATCGTGGAAGGTGTGCATCCGTGATGGAGGAATGGGATTCCGATTCAGGGAGATAGTATAATTCCGTCGGGTTCTGCGCAAGCTCAGATTCAATATCCTCATCAATTGCTTTGATGGAAAGAAGGATGTTTGTTGCCTTGAGATCTGGATCACCATCAGGCACTGCGTCATTCGTACAGCAAGACTCACTAGCATGGACTACGCGACAGTCTGTGTGCAGAAAATCAAGAGTTTGAAGTAATTGCCGAGCGACTGTTTTAATTGATTCTTCCGGAAGGTTTTGCCACTTTCGTGACCTGAGTAGGCTGTAGAGATCTGGTCCAAGTACCTCAGACACAACACAGAAATGAGTGCCGCTCGGTCCGACGGAGTGCTCAAAGTGATGTAAAAGCCTCGCAATATGATCAGCTTGCCCTTGGGTGTTCTTCTCGTTGAACATTGCGTATAAATCTATGAGTCTCTCGTATTCCTTCACATGTGTCCGGGCAGCGAAGATCTTGAGTGCTACATGTCTTGCATCTCTGCCAAGAGCCTTTCTCAGCACTGGCTGACATGTGTACATTGCTTGCACTTACTTGTTATCATATGCGAGCCAAACCATTCCTTCTGTCCCCTAACCTAGTTTGGTCACTACACGGTATCGACCGTCATGAAGAACATCGCCAAGATGCAGCGGAAGAAAACCGCCCTGTTTATATGTGTCTAGCGGCTCTTCTGCTACGAGCCATGGCGGGATCAAAGGTTGCGATCCAAAAATTCCTCGGACAGAGCGTCGGGCCACCGAGAGCAGTCGAGGAATCAAGGATGTCATGGCAAATTCAAGCTCGTTCAACTTCAAGGCACTAGTTTCAGGGCTGCATGTGCAAGTGCCGTGCCTGAATGCGGTGCAACCATATTGGGGTCTCGCCCAGACCCGCATCCTTAGTCACCTGCCACCACAACATAAACAGTGCATAACAAAAGTGATCATCCATATGGAAGATTTTGTCAAACAAGAGGACAGATCCTGCCATAATTTCCAGACATTCACTTGCAATACTGATGTCATCTTTGACTATACTTAACTAATGGTGTGTTGTTTCATTGTTGCTACAAATACACTGATTTCATTCTAATCTGCTTTTCTAGAGTTGTAAACAGGTCCACATTGTAGAGTAGTGTGGGTAAACTAAATGAGGTGTGATCAAACATAGGTGATGGTCTATTCTTTGAGCCAAGGATGGCTCAGCATCTCTTTGGCTGTGGCCTGTTTCTCCAGCACAAGACACAACATGCATTCCAAAAAGCTGGCAAAAAGCTCTAGCTTTTCTGGCAAAGAACAAAGTACATTTGGGCCCACAATCTTGTAAGAACTGGCACAAACAAAAGTCCATATCAATATGGACCCCTTTCAGCTTCTAGTTGCCAGTTTTTAAGTCATACATGCACCAGCCTTGCCAAGAGGGTCTTTAGGCATGTACCAGGCTCCTGAACAACATACAGCATGTTTTCCTTCAAGAACCAAATGAGATGGTATATCACCTAAGATAACACACATTTGCATGGGCATCTCCACCATACAACTGAGGGGAGCCCAGGAGGTTCTCAAACACCCTTGGCTTTTGTAAAGTCAGGATGTCAAGGCACATGACAGAAAACATCTACTAGCATGCAAAGCACCAAGCAAAACCATTGCTCTCTGCTCTCTATCACCCCCTGATCAATCACTTGCTGCTCCAGACGTTGGCCTTTCTTGAGTATAGAAGCCACATTATTCATGGAGATGTCATGTATAGGGTGCTTTGGTGTTTGCCTGAGCAAACTTCTGCACATATATTCATCTACAGTCATGCAGACCCATGACACGGCCTGGTGAAAAGGTCCGCAGCCTGCTCGCCCAGGTCCAGGCATGAGGACCCTGACCAGGTTGCATCAGGCATGGCCATTGCTCATAAGCATGGGCCCATCATGCTAACACTGAACCAGTATAGATATTTAGCATTAGTTACCAGTATGTACCATTATGAAATTAAATGATCATTGCATACCATTATGCCCCCAGATGACCAGTATACCCCTTGACAGGTCATGGTGCTCTGGGGAATCACTGCAGGAAGCCATCTCCATGTGTGTCAAGTGAAAGGGTCTTGTGTCAGGTGAAACAGACTTGTGTCAGGTGGAAGGGTCTTGTGTCAGGTGAATTATCAAGATCAATTAATGTACAGTATATACAAAAAAAATAGCCAATGGGTATCTAGTTCCAAGATTAATGAGCTAATTATAAGAAAATTTCTTGCCTTTAGCAGCAGCCAGCTCCTTTCAGGCCTCTCTCACCCATGCCTGCGCTGACCTAACATGTGCCCAGTGTGCCAGGTCCTCCTCCAACACCTTGATCATCTCCTGCCCAGTCTTCTCCATTCCAATGTTTGACAGTTGCTGAATGATCCATTGAATATACTTGTGAGCCTCTTCTTGGTGAAGGTTGCAGACAAACTTGAAGCCAGTATGGAGCAAGATGGCAAAGGACTGAACACAATGGATCCAGCTGGCAGGGAGGATGAAGCCTATGTCATCCATCTGGCAGACCCAGTAAAGATCTTCAAGCTCAGCAATGAGCTGAGCTCCATAGTCATGCCCTGTGGTGCCTTGAACTGTTCTTGATAGGAGGGCCAAGTTCTTTGAGGTTGGCAGGGCAAGGAACCAGAGCTTGTCAGGCACACCATCAAGCTCATGCCTCACTGCAAGCTCTGTGACATGACAGAATATGAGGTTGATATGGGGAAGTGTCAGGCTTCCCTTCCCCATGAACAATGTAGAGACATAGATATCTCTTGTTGGCAGATGAACATCCACCAACACCTGAAGCACTGCATCAGGTACACCAAAGCTGATTTTTCCCATGCCTTGAGGGGAAGCCAGGATATCAAACACACCGTGGGATAGGACCTTTGAATGGGGATTAAACCCCTGGGCACCATGGTGGATCCAGCTCTGCAGGACTTTGGCTTTGGGGACTTCATCCCCAACCATGGTAGATTTGACCATGGAGACTGTCACCCCTTTGTCAGGTGATGCCAGGAAGCCTTGAAGCACCAGGAACTTGGTCAGTTAGACACCTGGGCTCTTGATGAAGGCCATGATGCTGAAGGTAGGGAAGGGCTTGATGTGTGCTTCCCTAGACATGGCAGCCTTGATGACTTTGCAGCCAAAGGCACCTGACATAGTAGCCAGGTGCCCACAGGCAAGCCAATCCCTGAAGGCCAAGAGTAACCAAGTGTTCTGCCACTTCTCCATATTGGCATGCATCTGTATTGACACCTTGCTCAAGGGCAAGGTGAGATGGCTCAAGCAAGGGTCATGTGGCTCAGAGAAGTAGAAATCTGTCCTTGTGTCAGGTGCACATTTAGGGCAATGTATATACAAGACTTACCAATGGGATTGAGGGGTTCCTCCCTCAGATCAGCCAGCCCATCATGAGAGGAAGTGGAATCTGCAAAAGGACTTAGACTGTGTTACTTGACACTTGACATTAGATGTACCTCCAAGTATGGGGCTACCCATGTCCCCCCCTTCCCAGCCCTCTGTCTTCTCCCAATGCTTGTTGAGCATTGATTGTCCATCTACGCAGCTGTGTCAGGTCGATTCCTCATTGGTTCCCTCACAACTTACCTGCACCAAAGGTGGGATCAAAGCTCTCTGCTTCTCCCCTCACTCTTGAGAGCTCAAGCATCTTGGTAGCAGCTGCCTTGTTTAAAAATGGAGCTCATACCATTGGCAGAGAGGCAACAGTATCTGTGTCAAGTGAAGATAAGATGATTAGTAGTTGATCTGGACCAGGTTAACACTTGACACTTACCTGTCTGGTACCTCAGGCCCACCTGCACCTCCACCTCTCCCACCTCTACCCAAATCTCCTCTTGCAGCTCATGCTGCTCCTCCTCCAGCTCTTCCACAGTCTCCAGCACTTGCATATATGCCCAGTGCAGCTCCATCCTCTCCTCAATCTCATAGGAGAGGTCCTGCTCCATGACCTTCTCCTCCCCCAGGCCGAAGATCTCCCCATTATTGATGCCTGACCTCACAGTTAGCTTCTTCATTTGTTGTGTCAGGTGGGTACTTACTTGTTCCCTGGGAAGATCCAATCCCTTCCACAGCCCATGTGTGCAGCCACTCCACCCTTACCCTTTGCCTCTTGGGAGGCAGCAACAAGGACTCCTCCCTCTCCTCTGACTCGAACCTGCTGTCAAGCTCATCTTCTTCATCAGAGTCTCGAATTTACAATACTCCTAAGCCAAGAGTTAGTATGCCTGATATTTCCCAGTTGGTAAGCATGGACTCACCATCCTCCCTCTCCACAAAAAATGTACCTGACACAGGAGTTAGGCAGCTGCCTTAATGACTTGACCCTTTATGAGTAGGACTTACTGGTAAACAAGGCCTTTCCCTTGTCCTTCCACTTCCCCTTCCCTTTCCCCTTCCCCTTCCCCTTGCCCTTGATCAGGCTTGAGTTCTTTGGCCCAGCAGGAGAGCAGCACTGCTTCCAACCTGACACAGCCAAGCCTGTTGGGGCCCTCATGGGGCTACTTGATGCAGCCAGCCTGGATGTGCTCGGCTTTGCCTTTAGATGTGCCTGCAAATAATGTATTAGTTAATATGATATGTCAAGTGAAAAGGACTTACTGGAGCATGCCATGCACACAGAGCTGCTGCTCACCCATCCCACCACTCCATCCCTCTCCAGGAGCACCAGACTCTTGTGCACTGGATGATGCACCAGAGACTGGTGTCCAGGCGCCTTGGAGTTGAGATCAGGGCAGACAACCCACTACTCGACACCTCCTTCCTTCCCCCTCTACTTCCACCTTGGCAAAGGTGTGCAGCGCCTTCCCCGGCCCATCCTTGACATAGAGGTCCCCAAGCCTCCCAATGGCATCATTGGGTGGCACCTCCTCCCACCCCTCATTGCAGTGAAAGACATGGTATGGCTCACAAGTGTGAGCCATACCATACTGCAAGGTTGCCTCTGTGACCTTGTCTGTATGCATGTGTCAGGTACATTCCACTTGACACAAGAGAAAGTACTTACATTTTCTTAGATGCTGATAGGGGGCAGGGTTGAGCATTGTTGGTGGTTTGCTGTTAAAAGGATATGTTTGAAGTTGAGCAGAGAGCAAGCAGAGTGGAGGGGGTGGTGGCAGCAGGTGGCATCAGGTGGCCTAAGCTGGCCTTAGGTGTGGTTAGAGTTGATCAGACCACATAAAAAGAGGGCGTGAATGCTTCTGTCAGGGTCCAGTTGGCTTCCGAATGCATCTGGCCTTCTCATTATCAGGAGAACCACAATTCAGGGTCCCAAGAGGCCTACTGGTGCTTCTTAGGACCCTTACCTCACACACAGGCCCAGTTGTGCTTCTTGGGACCCTTACCTCACACACTGCTGGTTGTGCTTCTCAGGACCCTTACCTGACACAGAGCTGGTTGTCAGACTAGCTCATTGTCAGGTTATTGCATTCAGGCATTAATCAAATGAGTGACTCACCATGAATCCACTATGTTACATTAATTCACCTGACACTCTTAGTTGGTTCATACAATGTTTAGTGCACCTGACACAGCACATGCAGCCTGGGTTTGCATTCCTAGCACTGGTCCAGGTGACACTCCCTGGCTTTTCTAATTATTGCAGTATGAGTGACATGGAAACTGAAGGGGTGGCTCTAAGTTACACACCTGAACATTGATATTGGGGTGGATTGGGCAGGCCTGGGTCTCTTCCAATCTATGCATGATGACAACATCTCTGGGTATCATCTCTGGTGCCTGATCATTTTACCACCCTTCATGCCCTTATCAATGTGCACCTCAAGCACCTTCTTCTTGCCAGGTGCCCTACCTTGGCCCACAAGACAAGACTAGGATCTCTCAGCAACCCCGGAAATGCCTGATGTTGCTTTGTGTACCTTCAGTAGTTGTACCCACCAGGGCCATGGTCTGCTGGGGGGGAATCATCTTCTGATTCAAACTTGTCATCCTGCAGCATCAGGTCACCTGACACTTTGCCATTCCCTGTGTCAGGTGAGATGTCTTGAGGAAACATGGAGTGCTTCCTCTAATTCCACATGTTCTTCAAGGTTAGAAAAGACAGCTCAGGGTACAGATGACCTGCCCCCCCCCCCAGATAACACATGGCCATGTCACAGTCAACAAACCTGCTTCCAGTTCTCAGCCCAGTGTCAGGTGGAAGCAAGGCATGCTCACCTCATCACATAATAGGCCTTCCAGTCCATATGCACATCAGCTTGTTTCCTCTTCAGAAGAGTCACCTCTGATGCAGAAACATCATCAGGGCTGCTGTGGAAACATGGTACCAAGTGGCATGAGTGGATGACTGAGGATGGGTCCACAAAGCCATATGCATCCTCATTGTCTCCAGACACCCAGCTCACTTGATCCAGTGGCTGGAAAAGCTGAGAGCCAGTTGAGTCAGTGTCCTCTTGTGCTAGCCACCTGACCAAGAGTACATCATGCCATTGAGGTGTACAAATGTTGGTGGGTTGGTGTGTCAAGTTGACATGAAAGATGCATACCATTTGGGCATACCAGTAAGGATGGGAGTCCATGGAATCTTCCCCAGAGAGAAGCATGATATCGCACTGCCCCTTGCCCACATGGATGGTATCTTGAGCATGCCGCACATCATATGTTGTGTAGTTGATGCAGCACACCATATGCCAGTGTATTCAGTTTTGCAAGATCAACAATTCCGCCCTTTCCTCCATCAAAAAGTCTTCTATGGGACTGTCATGAGCCTTCCCAGTGATTTGCAACAGAAGATAGTTCTTGAGACACTGGGAGAACTGCTGTGTAAATATGAGCAATGGCAATGTCATGCAAAGTGTCAGGTGAACCTCACCTGACATGACCAATCATTGGGATCTTCCAGCTCCCATCCACTGATAAGAGACCAGGCATGGCTTGTAGATGCCATATGATAACTTGTTGCAGGGTCTCCCATGCCAACTAGATTCTCATTGGAAGGTGCCTCCATTGGCAGCTGTTCTGCACTCAAGTACTGGGCCGTGCACTCCATCTTCCCAATGCAGCACTCCACTTTGGAGACCTTCTCCACATAGTCAATCTTGCTGGCCCTTCTGTAGTACTCTTTGACCTGCCAATGAGATAGTTTGCCCTGATACAATTCAGCATCACAGGTCACTTGACACAAGGAAAGGGCCTTACCGGGTCTGTGGAGAAATTGTTTGTTGTACCCAGCCTTCTGATACAGGCAGTATAATCACCCATAAAGTGCCATTTTGGAGTCTGCAGACTGAAAGTGGTGGGGACACTGGCTGCTTGACCAGGAGCCCGAAGGACACCTGACACGCCAGCCTGAAGGGACTCTTTGTTGCCAGATTGTTGAAACTTGTGTTTCTGCATGCTCTTCAAAGTGGTTTCCTCAATGGTAACATTGGCATCACAACTGGTGTCATTGGGAGTGGGCACACTATACTTGACACAAGTTTCCCATTGGAATCTCTGCATTACATTGCCCAACCAGGTGGTCACCTCATCTAGTAACTCCAGAGTATCTGTACCATGAATTCACATCTTTCTGAGGCAGTGAAAGAGGGCCAGAGTGTACAGCACAGAAATAATTAGCTGATTGTCTGGTTCAGGAAAGAGCCCCTCAAAGGCTGGAATGGCACACTATAGAGGAGTGTCAGGTGTGATGTTGTGTCAGGTGAGATCTGCCATACCTGCAAGAGGTCCTCATAATCTCTGGCGGCTAGCCAGGATAACTTGGAAACCCCATGAGAGTTGAATGGATGGATGGTGCCCCTTCCAAAGCTCAGCATGTGGCAGAAGCAGTAGTTGAGTAAGAGAATGGGGCCTGACCCAAGGGTGTGCAGGAGCCAAATGAGGTGCTCCAACAATGATTTCCAGATGCCAAGCTCAACCTCATGCATAAGATCAATGGGGAGCATATCATACACATTGAAACCATGTGGTTGGAGGATGCTGAAGGCATTCTGTGGTTATCCATGATGAGAGAGCAGCATGTGTCAGGTGGAATCATGCATACTGGAATTGAGATATAGGACTGAGATTTGAGGATGTTCTCAACCCTGGTGGAAGAATCCCCATGTCCATCCTTGTATATAGCATTGTATGCCAACTGTACATCAAATTGGTGAGCTGTAGTGTCCACTTGCTGATTGGTAGTCTGGAAAAGGCAGTCCAACTCTGAGCCCATTTGGTACACTTCATTTGTTCCCATTGTACATCATGTACAAGGCATCTCTCCCAGAGTACAGATGGTGGCTATTAGCATCCTGTGGATTTTGAGTGAGGCTGAGCACCATCTGTGGCACCTGACACACACTTTTCTGGGTAGTCAGCACAGTATGTGAATATCCAAAAGTATACATGGCACTGATGCCTATCAGCACACAGCATGGGTATTCCATGCTGGTATGCTTCAACAAATTCACAATTCAGAAGGGTTCTCCAAGCTGCATGCATGATTATGCTCTTCATGTGGGAAAGCAAACAAGCATTGGGGGCGTGGCCACTTCTTGCATAGAATGCTTCACTGAACTGATGAGGAAGCTGAGCATGTATGTCAGCTGTAGGAACCAGCCCCCAGACACAGAGAGCTCATGGTCAGAAAATGGGCAAAGTGATGGCAGGCACCTGACATAGGACTACAATGTTTGTGCACTGACTGATTGACAAACATGGCATAGCTGGGCCACAAGTAAGAATGGCCAAACTGAGTAGCTTGAGTCACATCTGACCAGAAGCAAAACCCCAGTATGGCCTGAGGTAAAGTGCAATTGGGCTTGACAGGGCTGTGAAGGAGCTGCTGACATTCATTCAACATGTAGTCTCTGGTAAACCCCTTGCCAAACAGGCACTGGGGTTCAGAAGGAGAGGCCTTCAATTGTTGCCACAGCTTGAAAGGCTCCCAATAAAAGCCACCAGATTGACGGTCATTCATAACCACATCTTTGGTGAGTTGTGTCAAGTCACAATATCAGAACCTGCTTAGGACATAATTCCAATTCCCCAAAGCCCCTCCCAGGGGCACCAAAAGGCAAAGTGGCTTGCTTTTCCAATCTGGACCATAATGGAAAGGACCATAGGAGGCAGGCAGTGCATTGAGTTTGTTGAAGCAGGCATGCCACTTGACATGTGCAAGCTTGGTGCCATCAAAACCAGGCACTCAGAACAGTGAAAATAATTGCTCAAGGTCAGCCAATGACTTCAATTGACCATTGAACCAGTGATGAGCAACCAAAAGAGGCCTTGCAGTTGGGCCAAGGGTGCTATGTGTCAGGTGGGCCCCCCTGATAATGCAGATTCAATGTCCCCAGCAAGTAAGCCTTCACAATCCTGTTGCAGATCAGGTATTGAAAGCAGTTTCACAACATACTGTTGATAAATGCCAAAGGTGTTGGGCTGTGTACACCATGGCTGTAATGAAAGCATGGATTTGGTTGACTGGACCACCTGACACAAGGATGTGTCAGGTGGTTGCTGTTAGGGCAAC
>NW_024467216.1:57003-58724 GCF_000292625.1 Dacryopinax primogenitus | reverse complement strand
TGTCATAAAGGCTTAGTCATGTCTCTTGACCAAGCAATGAGCTGGTGCCCTGACAGTTGCACCAAGCTGAGATCAACCTGAGATAGTGGGGAAGGGGCAGGGGGCATGGCCAGAGTACTTCCAGGGAGTCTTGCCAAGCTCTCTGGGAGCTCATCCCAAAATCATGCAGGAAGTTGGCTACGATTGATCTGCCTGGACCATGTCAGGTCCACAGGCATGGGCTGGTTGAGCAGCAGAACAGGAAGGTTGGCAATTGGGACATAGTGCCAATGGGTGGCTTACGGAAGAGGAGTGGTAGCCAATTCATCATGCAAAGGAAGTAAAGGGGTAGGTGGACTGCTTATTCCTTTGAGTACCTATCAATATGGTGTTGTTTCAGGTGCAGTTACCAGACACAAGTGGTCCAACATACCATGTCTGGATGGGAGAGACCATCCTGCAGAGAAGAGGACTCTGGCATTGTGCTGCAACAGAACCTGGCTTTTTTTCTAGCCCAGTGGGTGGCCAATTTGAGAGTGTATCCATTGGCCTCCTCCTGATCTTCAGTGACCTGAAGATAATAGGCAGAACACTTGCATTGATGGACCAAAAGCTTTCCTCTCTCAGAAAATGACAATTCACAGGTACAACAATATCCAAACATGATGGGTAGGGCCAGTAGATGAGACAACATGGGGGCCCCAATGGATCAACTGATCAGTCTGGCAGTTGAGCATCAGGGGAAGGTCAGCTTGATTAGTCATATCAGTGGCACACATGTGGAGGGTGTGGAGGCAATTGTGGGTGGCATGGCACCTGCAATTGAATGAGCCCTGGCCAGACAGGCTTGTGTCAGGTTATGATATCACCTGACACATGTGATGGAGACACATGCTACGGGTGATAAGGAAAAAGTTTGTTTATGAGATGTGCTGTGGCACCCTACAAATGGTGAGCAGGCCTGGTCATCTGCTGCCATTTCTTCTACCCACATTCCTTTGTCAGGATGAGCTCCACCCTTGGAAGCCCAGTCAACTTCATGATGCCACCTTCTTTATCTGGTGTGCAGACCTTATCATTTGCTGACAGCCTCCCTCCTCTGGGCTCCCCTCTGCCATCCTCACACTCTTCTCCCAACTGTCCTTCCCTGTCGGCATCTCCATCCAGGATCTTACAACTGCATGTTGCCAAGCACAAGAGGCACAGGGAGGAGTTGGATGCAGCTGCCAAGCATGCCAAGTAACCCCCCTTTTGTTCCTGAGCACCTGACACAACTGACCTGACACTCATAGAATCAAAGGCTGCACCTTTTGCAGTGGTGGGAAACATGTTGGCAGAGCACTCACACTGTTTGGTAATGTGGAGGAAATCCTAAGAGATGGGAGGGAATGGTTTGAAGTGGCAGATGTTGAGGAAATCGACAAAGATGAGTAAGTGGCATGCCTCTGTTGTGATGCCATGAGCTGAATGACTGATTGCCCAGTGGGCATAGAGTATGAGAAAATGTCAGGATATATCACAATATGGTCCTGGTAATGCCTGAGATCAAGGATGAGCTAGTGTCATGCATGCATGGGATGTTGACTGAGCTTGCAAGTCAGGTAGGTCTGGTGAGAGTTCACTTGACACATCACTAACTCCATGGGCAGATCGAAAGCAGCTGGGCCATTGGCCGCACTGATGAGATGTTAGGGCAACACAGGCTGACTAAGTCTGCTCACCTAAGAGTGCCAAGAGTCTAA
>NW_024467216.1:0-56533 GCF_000292625.1 Dacryopinax primogenitus | reverse complement strand
ATGCACAGCAGGTCACCTGACCATCCAATCTTCCAGCAGGTTCCAGCACATGCCAAGGTATACCAGCTACTTCCATGTCATAAAGGCTTAGTCATGTCTCTTGACCAAGCAATGAGCTGGTGCCCTGACAATTTGCCCATCAGGGTCACCAAGGATGGGTAGGAATGCCAGGGCTCACCCAATATGGACCCAGAGAAGTCATCCTGACAATGTCTTACCAATGTCACCCAGAAAGGCAGAAGCTGACCTGGTTGCATCAGGTGGGATCTGTCAAGGGCATGCTGACACCACCTGACACTAGATGCCCTGTCATGCTGGCTGCTGGGCCCTGATGCTCAGTTTCACGGAGCATGGCCTACATTGCCCCGAGGCCGGCAGGCTGACGGAACCTTACGTAGGATTACAAGCATTATACTACTTATGTCCTTGATGCAGGGCCTACTCAGGCCTGACAAACGCCGCGTCAGGTGGCAGGCCCTGATGACCACGACGATCCTGATCAGGGCATGCCCACGCCTGGGCATATCCCTGCACGACTGTGGATGTTGGCTTGCAAGCGGGATCGCTCTCATTTGAGAAGGATCTACATGTACTGGCCGATACACACAGAGGATGGAGGTTCATAGTTGAAGTCTAGAAGTCGACGTTTAAATAATGTTCTTACATGTACTTCTTCAGCATGTCGAGATGTTGAGGAATCTGACCACTGGGCTTGACTGCATCTAGAATGATTTCCCTCGCCTTCTCTGCGTTCCTCCTAATCCGTTTGCCATCCTCTCCCCTGACAAGGGCAAACACATGCTCAATCTCCTCCTTTAATGCATCGTCCGTACCCTTGATCTCAGTGCCCGTCAACCCCCCTCGGTAGGCGTTCTGCGCACCCTTGCCTGTCCGCGTCTGTACGAGCTCATACGCTACCTGGATGACCTGGCTCAGCCAGAGAGCGTGGGTAGGTTGGTCTCCGAATAACGGCCAGGCGATGAGCGGGATGCCTTGGGTCATGCATTCGTAGATCGTGTTGCCACCGGCATGAGTCAACACCCAGCCAAGGGCAGGGTGTGACAACATAGCCTGCTGAGGTGCCCAGTCCACAATAAGCCCTCGACCGGATGCACGAACTCGCTCGATGAGCTCCTCAGGCAGAGGAGCCATGACGGAACCAGGTGTTGTCAAAATGAACGGCATGGGTGGGTCCAACTTCAGAAGGACCTCGAGAAGGGTCGGGATGTGGGTCGGGACGAGCGGCCACGCGATTGTTCCGAAGGAGATGTACAGCGCCGACTTCTGGCCGTATTTTTCCAGAGCTGCATCGAGGAACTTGATGCACTTGTCTTTCGACTGATCAACCTTTGCCACAGCAGCGGCCGGCTCCGCACGGTCGGCGAAGTATTCCCTTGGAATCATCGGGCCAAGAGCGAGGATATCTCGCTTCCCATCATTGCCCCAGAAGTCTATCACACCTTGGAAAGCTTCCGGTTCCTGTTTTGGCCGAAGTCAGACTCTAATCGCAATCAGAGAGACCACATCAGACGTACGAGGTCGACAACAGTACCCAACAAGACACCGTCCGCTACCTTGAGGAGGCTAATCATGGCGACATACATGAGGTACGAGATCGGAAGCCACGCAGGCTGGGGAGAGACCTCCCATTGATAGTGTAAGGGCAGACCCTTCACGCGGACGATGTTGCCACCCATCCACTGTGATGCCGAGTAGGTCTACCACCTCATCAAAACACGGCACCCTGTGACCGAC
The DNA here is from genome assembly GCF_000292625.1 of Dacryopinax primogenitus. Taxonomy (NCBI): domain Eukaryota; kingdom Fungi; phylum Basidiomycota; class Dacrymycetes; order Dacrymycetales; family Dacrymycetaceae; genus Dacryopinax; species Dacryopinax primogenitus. The sequence continues at coordinate 54,778 of NW_024467216.1, read as the reverse complement.
AGGGGGCGCACCTGCTCTGCAATCTGGTCAAGGGTTCGTCCAGCACGAAGCTCCTCATCGGCGAAGGTTGCTTCGACTTCTTCCTGATATTGCCCAAGGCCACCAAACTTTGCGGGGGCAGCCATCCTAGACATGGTTGAGGAGTGATGATATCGAATGTGGAATTCCACTGACCTTGTGAACACCGAGGCCGCACCAGCCATCCAGACGAGAAGAGGAATTTGGTACTGCATCTTGAGAGGAACGATCACATAACCCATCAAGACGTCACCGATGAGCAAGGTAGGCTTGCACCCGACCGGCTCCCATTTCACGCTATTTCCATCGACGTAGCTCTCATCAGCCATAACAGCAGCGAATGCACCAGGTACGTCAGGGACCATGTTGTCTGCCACGAAGAGGCGGGTGCGGGCATCTGTGATAGTCTTGACGGGGCCGAGGGTGTTGCCCACACCGATGATGCGGATGTGCGAGAGGAGAGAGGGACGCTCGGTGTCGTCGCATTGACGTTCCATTTCGTCTTTAGCGCGTTGGACAAAGTCGACATTGGCGAGGAAGGCTGTGGAGTTGGGGAATATCTTCAGAAAAGCCTGGCATTATATAGTGGACGGGCTTACAGATAACCAAAGATGAATGCATGCGGACGAGACGCACGGCCAAACCACATTCGGGCCGGAGATGTCCTACAAAAGGTATCAGAACGAAGGTGCGTAGTCATGTCTCGTACTACATACCCATCGCCCGCTCGGCGATCATCACAAAGTGGCTTCTCTTTTCAACTGCTGCATCTCCCATTTTAATTACTTTAAGGTGCGGAATGGATGAAGATAGTCTTGTCTCCTTTCAGGCTATCCTGCTTGCACAGGCCATTATATAGCCTCAGACATCAAGAGCTTTTCCCAGAAGATCAGCGGAAGAGCTGATTTAGGAGGGATGAATTCTGAATGAAATCGTTGGGGCGTATACAGGGGCCAATTTGCCCTGGGGATCTCAAATTGCTTGTCGATACTTGCTTGTAAGGGAGCAAATCGCCAGATGCGTATCCCGACGCAGACAATGAGAACAGAAGAACAGGGCAGAAACCAGTGCGACATTCAAGCACTTTAGTGGCCCCACGCTTGTGCCGAACAGAGATCTTCATCCTGTGGAAGTGGTACGGGCGAAAGTGGTGCCTGGCGTTTGAGTGGTCAGCATCAGGCAGGCCACTGGTAATGGTCAGGGTAGTGATACGTTGGGGAGAATGTCAAGGACTCGCAATACCATCATCATGAGAGATACGAGTCGGTCTCAGCAGCGCCCCGGCCATGGCGCCAATAACGGCTAAGATGCCCTTCCTGTAATGACCTTTCGCCGATTGCCAGAACCAGTCAACCTGATAATAGGCGGTCCGATGAGTAACGGACGCCTATATTGCATCGGTCCGATTGTTACTATCGTCGTGGGTTACCAAACCAGCCGTTGTAAATGAACATGTTGGGGCATAGAATATGATGGGCGAATGACCATGCAAAAGCACCGACGGCAATCACGCCGAGCTTTGCACCGTTCTCTCATAGACTCCACATAGACACTGAGGGCATAAGGGCACTCTCAACCCATAGAGAGGTTTCGTCGACCATGCTCTTGAACTAGCATATTGTAATTCCCAGAATGTTGGCTTGTCCATTGGATGTGAGGCGACAGCATTAGAGACGCATCGTGGTGGAGAGCAACAATATTGTCATAATTGTCTCCGAGGGGAGGCGTCACGCTCCAATTCCGGGCGCTAAAGGCGTCCAATGCGGACAACGAGCGAAGGATGTTCAACATTCTGATAATCAACTCATTACTTGATCTTGAACAATCCCACTACGATGGACAAACTCGATACGGAAACCCATCTACCACTCACAGGACGTCCGTCCTATGGACCGAGGCGTAGAAGCCGCCGATTCGGTCTCGAGGTCTACGTCGACGTCCGCGCAATCCCGCTCTTATACCTCCTCTACGTGGCATGGGCGTTTCTATTGAGCGGCAAAGTGTTTGACACGTTTGATCGGTGGGCAGAGGTCATCGAGAGCAGCAAATGGTACCTCGACATCTTCCACCCTGTCGAGCTGCATAACTATGGGAGATGTGTGCAGCCAGAGGGGCTTGTACCCAGCAACCGTGCTCTTGTCGACACAATCTATGCCGATTTTTGGAACGAAGTGTTTCAGAACAAGAGTGCAGAATTACTGGGTGCTGCTGTCCAGATAGAGTGCGTTGACTGCTAACTCAGATTGTCTGAATAACTCACTTCAGCCAGGACCGAATCTTACGACGACCTTGGGGAGGTTGACAAGGATCCGCGATGGGAGGAGAAGTATGCACCATTACATCAATGGCTTGAAGGCGCATTTCCCCACGTGTGCGTCGCATTGATCTCTGATTCGATTCCTATTGATCTATGAACAGATACAAAGCACTTCAGGTGGAGACGGTCAATACCTGGGGTCTAGTCTATACATGGCAGGGCAGCGATCCCTCAATCAAGCCCATCCTTCTCGCCGCCCACCAGGACACTGTTCCCGTTGATCGCAAGACGATGTCAGAATGGGTGCATCCGCCCTTCTCCGGGTACTACGACGGCGACTATATCTGGGGCCGAGGCACATGCGACGACAAAGAACAACTCGTTGGTGCGTTGATCGCCTTGGAGCTTCTGGCAAAGCACGAATTCAAGCCCACACGTACTATTATCCTCGCCTCTGGGTTCGATGAGGAGATCAGCGGTATGCACGGCGCGCGCACGATTGGTGAGTTGCTCCTTGGGCGATATGGAGAAGAGGGGATCGCGTTTGTCATCGATGAGGGTGCGGGTTATGGAGATCTGCTGGGGAGGACGGTCGCTGTCCCAGCGATTGGGGAAAGGGGGCATGTGGATGTTAAGGTCCAGGTCAACTACAAGGGCGGGCATTCCAGTGTCCCGCCGGGGAACACAGTGCGCCTGATTCCTGAACTCCCGTTCCAACCGCTGACTGCTACACAGGGAATTGACATCCTCTCGGATATGGTGCATACTCTGAACCGCAACCCGCCAAAGGCGTTCCTTTCCCAGAAGAACCCCTTCTACGATACCCTCCAATGCCTCGCCGCCTACTCGCCCGACCTGCCAGACTCAGTCAGGAAAGACATCATCCGGTCTTCCAGCTCTTCGTCAGCGCTCAAGCGAGTGACGAACTGGGTGTTGGGGTTGCCCAGTGGGCCTCTGAGCCCCCTTGGGGGAACCTTGATCAGGACGACACAGGCTAGTACTGTCATCCAAGGCGGTGTCAAAGTGAATGCCTTGCCAGAACAGTCGTATGTGTTGATCAACCATCGTATTGTTCCTGGATCGTAAGTCATGCCGTCTTCCCACTCATCTTTACTCATCGGATTTACAGGTCAGTTGCCCAGGCGCAGGATCGCATCTCCTCACTCCTCACTCCTACAGCTGAAGCCTATAATCTCTCCCTTTCCGCATTCGGCAAATCTGTCATCCCCAGCACAGGCAAGGAAGGTTCAGTCTTCATCGGCGAAGCGTTTTCTCCCGGCTTGGAACCTGCACCCATCACCCCGCAAGCAGCCGAATGGCGCCTCTTCGGCGGTACGATCCGAGCTGAGTGGGCAAAGCGCGGCCCCTCGCTCAAGAGTGGCTCGGACGAGGAGATCATCGTCGCTCCTGGAGTGATGAACGTCAACACTGACACGAGGCATTATTGGAAGCTCACGAAGAATATCTTCCGATATGCGCATCTCGACCCCAAGGGGATGTATAATGGCCTGCATACTGTTAACGAGGCGATCACCTTGGACAACTTCTTGGGACATGTGCGGTTCATGGCGCTTCTAATCTTGAACTCGGACGAGACTAGGACTTTCTGAGGCGTCTTTGCAAGGGTTTGAGGGGAATTAATAACAATTGTATTACAAGAGACGCATATAATGAGAAATGTAGACGAAATCATGTCAGAGCCCATTGACCTTACCATTAGGTATGGTGTAGACATCCAACGGGAGGTCCTTCAGCTCCTCCTGCACCCAATCCCAGAGCTTCTCCTGCAGATCAGGCCATTCCGTATCACCCCTGCTCTTGCCCTCCCTTGCCCAGGGGACATAGAAGCCCCCATTCCTCACCTCTGGGCTCACACCAGCATACAGCGGGGTCAGTGCGCCCTTATCAGTGTCACAGAGGACCAAGTCCCGGAGCTGCTTGCGAACATCCTTCTGCCACTCCCAGATGTCGGTCCTGATCCAGCCTGGATCAAGAGAGACGAAAGTAACACCATACTCGGCGAGAGGGTAATGCCGTACGAGCGCGTGGGTGTAGGCGATCAACCCCCACTTGCTTTGGTAGTAGGAGTGATAGGGGTGGTAGGCTTTGTCACGCTCGGGGCCGTCCTTCAGGGTGGAGTAGTTGATGCCATTCTTCGGAGCGCCAATGGGGGCGCTACAAGTGTATCAGTATTATACCGAAGGTTATAGGAAGATAGGAACACACGAAGACGATGTCATAACGACTCTAACAGTTCCTGCCGGAGACCGTTTCGCCGTCGCCTGCATGACCGGCAAGAGCAACTTGATAAGATAGGCATGAGCGACCACATTCACACCGAATGACATGTCGTGCCCATGCTGCGTAACTTGTGGGGGAGAGAACTGCCAAACGCCCGCGTTGCAGAACACGACATGTACGTCCCGCTCCATTAGTAGGAGTTCACGGGCAGCGGATAGGACAGAAGGGAAAGAAGCGAGGTCGCACTGAATGTTCCAGATAGTGTTCTTGCCTGTCGCTTGCTTGATGTCGGAGATTGCTGCTTCAGCCTTGGAGGGATTTCGGCAGAACGTGTACACGCGCGCGTTGTGTGCAACGAGTTCCTGTCGATGTGTATTAGCACGGGTACCCCGAAAAACGAGACTGGAAACGTACACGGCACATCGACTTGCCAATTCCGGCGTTACCTCCCGTGACAACGATGACCATGTTGGTCAAATCCGGAATATCGTTGAAGGACCATTTCGCAGCAGGTGGGAAGACAGAGGTGAAGAACGAGTTGACTCGGCGGGTTTCCCAGCGCAGATAATCCATGATGGCCTAAGAGGAGTCAAAGTACAAGAAATGTGAGATGCCGAACAAGACGGGAATGTGCCAGATAACACCAGAGTCAACCGGGGGAATGCAGCGACCTCGGTGATCCATGCCAGCGGTTGTGGGCCTTTTCAAGTGCGACAGCGGAACACTCATCCCCCCACATCGACTGCTCTTTCTCATCAACCTGATCAATTACGTCCTCAGATCTAATTACCTCTTCGCTTCATATCTATCAGAACATTTGTGTTTTCCAGCGAGGAATTCCGCATTGTAGCGAATGTGTGAGGGCAAGACGTAGGAGGAAGAGAGGGACTTTCTAATGGACCCTTGCACTGCATGACAACCCTGACTTGCATTGTTAGGACAGTGCACGTGCTTCACTGGGTGGTTCACAATCAACCATCGGGCGTTTCATGAAAGTGGTTGCGGTGCTTCGTCTATCAGAAATACTTGTCTACATACCCTGGATATGAGACACATCAGAAGATTGAAAGGGTTGGTTTCGGACTTGATTTCAATGGACACGCTCTCATCACGTAATACTTATGTTGGAAAAGAAGCCAGAAGGGACAGATTGGACCCGATCTGTAACCTTTTAATTTGTGGTCTCAAACACTCCAACGCACGTTACGTTGACAAGGTACCCTCCGGTTCCGAAAGTCCATTCCAAAGAGTGGGTCCTCCATAGAAGCAGCGGCCAGTCCATTGTGATTATCATGGTGGGTATTGTCGGGTTTGGCGTGGTGAAAATGTCTCGCCACCTCAGCTGCAGTTAAGTACCCATCAGGTGGACACATGGGCATGCACTCTCGTCCATGTCACATGATCAGGATCACAGAGCTCACAGACCATCCACTCAAGCGCTTCAAGGAAAGGGCATAGAATACATCAAGATTAAAGAGCAAAACATCACAGGGGCATCGACCTTACGGCGGTAAGCGGCGGGCAACTATGAGCGCTGAGCCTCGAACGCCTGCACTTGGGCAACACAGTACTCCCAGAGCTTCTTGCCCGCTTCGGGGTATTCGGTGTCCTTTCTTGCTCTGCCAGCCCTGGCCCAGGGGACGAAGAACTGTAGTGTCTCGTTAGCGCACAGCGAGAGATAGAGCGGTGAGAGGTAGCCCACCTGGCCGTTAGGGCATTTTGCCGCTTCTGGCGCGGTGCCGGCATACAGAGGAGTCAAAGCGCCGTGTTCGACATCATTTAGCATCCACCCGGTCATCAAGCCCCTGATGTTGCCTTGATACTGCCACAAGTTTGTGCGGATCCAGCCCGGGTCGAGGGCGCAGCTGAACAGACCTTGGTTGCCATATCTCCGTCCAAGCTCCTGCGCGTAGACAGCGTTGCCCTGGGTGGTTCAATCCGGTCAGAACTTGATATATGCGCCTGGAAAGGAAGAAACGTACCCATTTGGACATATAGTACTCCATATAACTGTCCCCCTTCTTAGTCCTCTGTGGTCCGTCCTTCAAGTACTCATAAATAATCCCCTTGGACGGTGCGCCGTGGTTTGCGCTACTGCTCGTGGTGACCACACGGACCTGGCCAGGGTTTGCAGCTGCGGTAGAGAGGAGGACGGGAAGGAGCAGCTGGGTGAGGTAGAAGTGACCTAGGACGTTGGTGCCGAATTGCAGGTCGTAGCCTTGGGATGTGAGCATGCTCATCGGTGCATACATCACCCCTCTGCTCGGTATCAGCTAGGAAGCGAAGCGGAAGGGGAGGAGACGCACGCAGAGTTGAACAGTATATGCAGCTGTCTCTCCTTAGAGAGGAACTCGGCTGCAGCACGCTTCACACTCCTCAGATCGGCAAGATCGCACTGGATCGCTTTGACGTTCGTCTTCCCTGTCTTCTTGACAAGGTCCGCGATCGCTGCGTCTGCTTTCCCAAGAGAGCGGGCGAGGATGTACAGTTTTGCGTCGTGGTTGAGTAGTTCCTGCGTGGTGTCAACTACGGACTAGATACAACCAAAACGAAAGGAACTCACGCGGCACATGACCTCCGCGATGCCTGTATTACCGCCGGTGACGATGACGACCTTGCCCTTCAGACTAGGGATGTCGTTGAACCCCCATTTCGGCGCGGGGGGAAACATAGAAGTGTAGAGTGATGGGAGAGACTCCATTGTGTGGTCAAATGGGAGTGTAGATTGTTATCTGCAGAAAGGGGGCAATCCAGCAAGGGATATATGGGCTCCCTGAGATGAAGGGAAATACGATGGACACAGGAATGGTCCGTCCAAGAACAAACATCAGAACGCCGGAGAGTCGATCGGTTGGATAGACGGCTTGAGCGCAGCAGCGGCAGACATGGCGGGATATTCGACGAACATTCTGGTAGAGGAATCCGAGCAAGTGACTTGAGAGGATGGAATTTCGGCGACGACGCCGCCATGGCCGTTTGTGCAAAGGGGACGTCTGGGTGAACTGATGGGCGCGCGACGGCCGACCCTGGGAGAACCCTGCAATTAACACGTGATTCGGAGCTTTACTCGCCCGTGAATTGAGAGAGCGGGCTGTGCTTTGTCTGCTGCGAACCGTGGGAACTCCAAGGCTGTGTCAAATGGGTTTACGAAAGAACGACCAACTTTACTATTTGTCTACATCGACATCTGCGCCAACAAAGACGGATGGGATCTCATGCGGCCACGTTAAAATTACATTGCATGAATGACATCACACATCTGATGTTCTTTGCATACAAGCCTGGACCCGATGATTGCCGCCCCATCATCCGTACGTGATAACCGGCTATTCTTCTTTGTCAACAAGTGATGGACTCGGGCACGCAGCTCGGCATATTTCCCTTCTGCATATACGCAAGATTCAAGCGGCGTCATCACCGAGGGAAGACATACGTCCTCATTTCCTACCAAAGCTCGTTCTGTCCAGCCTTCTTGAACGCCACGAACGAGGCGATTGGTGATCCATCAGCATCCCGCATGCCGGACATGAACAACAGTCCCTTTCTCGAATCATCTTGAACAGAATTTGCAACGCATGCAACAGAGTATCACTGGTCTGTTCCTCGGAGTCTCGAGAGCCACAAGGGAAAACTGTAAGTCACCGGGCTTCTCGTTAAGGAACAATGATATATTCATTGGTACAAGGACATGATCAACCCGCTTGTGGAATCATATAACTATCCCTCAATTATCAAACCTGACACGACGGCGCCAACCTCCAACTTCCTTAACTCCCCGCATCAGCCAGAAGTTCGGAAGCCGGAATCCTGGAACCTGTTAAGCTCGACAGCTGCTCGTCTTCACCGAGAGCTCACTTGGGGTCTTGAGGATCCCTGGACTGGGGTTGACAGTACGGCATAACGGGGATGCGGGCTGGGCGAACGGAGGAGCCCTGCTGGACGTTCCTAGGGCTGCAGGCATATCGGCTGTGTACACGTTGGGAGAGCTGGCTCTGCGCGCGTCACGTGCCCAGTGATGACTTGCGTTGTCCTGTTTGGAATCGTGTTTTCACTGTGACTCACAAGTGTAGTGTCGGAATGTGTATCTGATCCCGAGTCAGTGTCGGCAGAACTCCGGGTCTCTTATCACTGCGAGCTTATATAACTTCAATCGAGCAATCCTCTGCGGTCGTATTCCTTTCTTCCTCCCCTCACCCCAACATCTCCCTCGACAAAGGATGACATCGCAACTCCTTGCGCTCGCAAAACCCGAAATCCTCGCGTCTGCACAGGCGGACCTCTTTTCACAAGGGGATATAGAGACACAGCAGAAGGTGCTCGCCGATTATCTCAAGCAGCTCGGCGGAGAAGAAGAGGAAGAGGCAGTCTTCTCGGACGACGAAAATGGCTCTGCCGACTAGGACATGGAAGAGTCGGACGATGAAGCCGACCCTGAAGAGGAAGAGGACGAGCATATGTGTGCCCCGCAGTTTCTGGACAAGCACATTGGGGAGTTGGGATGGACAAACATGTCCATGGAGGGTCTGTGTACGGAGTTCATGCGGGTACGCACCAGTTGCCTGCTGTCAATCGCTCGCTGATGTCCGAGGTATACAGCTCCGTCAGCACATATACGTCGACGAAAGCAAGCTCTGTAGAATCACGGCTGGCACCCGGCATTGGGAACTGGATCCGTTCGACGATCTGGGCAACGATAGTGACTCTGTGGATCACGAAGACGATATGGAGGAAGACGATGGGTCTGCTGCGCACCTCGCGCATTGGTTGGGGAGGATGACAGAAAACGAGGTATTGAAGAGCCCGAGAGAGGACGTGCTTTGGTGGTTGGTGGAGCTGCAGAGGGAGCTGATCAAGCTTGATAAGAAGATCGGGGAGCTTTGGTTGGAGGAAGATTGAATACAGCGACATGGTTCCAGTTCGACACTATATACATTGATCATCCTCGAGATGACAAACAGAGATACTCGTGCATTCCGTTGATATAACATAGCAATGGGTGTAGAAGAGAAGGTCATCCGAGGCGTGATGACAAGTCCTGGGTAAATATGCTCTTCTGCGCGTCACTCTTCACCCGGTCGTCCTTGAGCATCCTGCAGTAGCATTGGCATCTTATCCCGGACATCATAATAGAACACTTACCTTGCGTCCACCCTCGCGTCCTCTCCCTCTAAGCCCAGAGCCGCCTTAGGCTCTAACGCATCCAGCACGTAGTGGTTATCACAGTGAGGGCAGTACTCGTCCTGCTCGTCATATTCCGTCATATCTTTCCGAAATGCTTTCTTGCACTTCTTGCAAAGGAAGACCATCTCGGTTGTTCGTCGTAAGCAATGATCGGATTTCTCAGCGTGGCATTCAGCGCACTGGGGTATATGAGTACCTCGACAGATGAAGCGGAAAAGAGACGCACATCGAACCATTGTTTACAGCAAGGTGCGCGAATCGAGACTTGTGCGTTGAGAATATGTTTGCTACGCGGATTTTAGACTGTATATATATCATTGATTGTTATTTCTCGCACCACATCTTTTTGTTAATGGTCAACAGCAAGAGGATTAAAGGTGTTCATTTCATTTCGGCTCTCACAGTGAGTCCTCTATTAATTTCTCCGCGTCTCCGAACGGAAGTAAATATAAGCTCAACCGCCGCCGTTTGTCTCCTCGTCGCCATAAATAATTCTACTCATCTCTCTCTGTTCCTTGCAATCATGGCTGATACTAGGGTAAGTGTTCAGTAATGTTGTAACACTGCGAGGTGATAGCTTCAAATACAGGAAGAACAACTCCTGAACGATATCTTCGGTTCTGAGTCAGAGCTCTCAGACGCCGAGGAAGAAGACAAGCGTCATCAGTCACCCCCATCGCCAGCACCAGCACGACGCGCTGCCATCTCCCCATCTCCCTCGCCTGCCCGCTCACCATCCGAAGAAAGGGCAGAGGAAGAGTATAAGGATGATGAAGCTGTACGAAAGTTGCCTAAGATCAAGAAGAAGACTAGGCGAGCTGAGGATGCGGGAGACGAGGGGAGAAAGGTGAAGAGGCGGAAGCGGGAGCGGAGGGAGCGCAGTCCCCGCACCGGGGGGGAAGAGGGTGCAGAGGAACCAGCTCCAGTTCCACTTACGGAGGGAGAGAGACGCAGGCAGGAGCTTGATCAGCAGCTTGATGCGATCATCAAACAGCCGAAGGGGATGAGGCGCCGGAGGAGGAAGCAGGATGGGGATGACACATTTGCGGATGATGAGGTCGTTAAGCTCAAGGAACAGATGATAACTGCAGCCTTAGAGGATGAGGAGAGCATCATGGAGCATAGGCCTGCGCTGCAGAAGCTCAAACTCCTGCCTGGGGTGATGGATATTTTACAGAGGTGCGTATTATCTCTTTGGAGCAGATAATACCGCTGACACTAGCCACAGGCAGAGCTATCAAAGCGCAATCCTCGAAAATGGACTGCTCGAAGCTGTCACACGCTGGCTCGAACCAATCAAGGTCGATAAGTCCCTCCCTGCGCTCAACATCCAGAACGCCCTCTTCAGCGTCCTCCCAAAGATGTATATCCCGACTGACGATCTCCGTCACTGCGACTTGGGCAAAGTGGTTCTTTTTTACACGAAGAGCCCGCGGGTGCAGGAACACATCAAACGTGCTGCGGACCAGCTTGTGGACGCGTGGAGTCGCCCAATCATCCGACGAAGCGCCAACTACAGGGATCTCAACATCCCACTTGCTGCGTCCGAGGCCGCCCGCAGCGGTCAGCTCAGCCTGGCCAAGATCCTCGCTGAAGGCAAGCAGGTCGACAAGCAGAGTCGGAGGATCCGAATTCCTGAGCGCAATATGGGCGTGTATACTGTTGCCCCGAGGCCGCAGTTGCTCCCGGAGAATAGGGCGGGTGAGGCAGAGGAGGCTAGGGAAAGGAGGAGGAGGGAGCAGGAGAGGCTTAGGAGGTTGCAGAATAAGCTCAAGATGGCGAAGCAGGCTAATGCCAGGGTGTAGAAGTGATCGTTGTCTATGTTGTTTGGTTATAGTGATTTAGACATGCGAACATTACCACGTGTGAGTCAGTGGAATTAAGCTTTCTTACGGTAAACGGGCGTGGCGCAGTATCGGGAAGAGAAAAAAAACATCGTCATAGGCATCTTCCACATCGCAAAGACATTACAAGTGCAGCTCAGTCTATGTCCATGCCCATACTCTTCCCCTCGCCCTTGACAAGTGCACTCCGCTTCCTCGTAGCCGGCACCAGCACCTTCCGCTTGATCTTGATCGTCTCCGCTTTCTCCACAGGGGCGACAAGCTCCGTCGACATCTCTTGTTCCGCTTCGGCAGCTGAAGCCGCCATCTCGGCTGCGATACGCTCGTCTTTCTCCTTGCGCAGAGCCAGCTTGCGGCGTTTGGCAGATAGAGTCTTCTCCTTCGCCACTGCCATCCTACACAATCCAAGATGTCAGCAACCGCCTATACCACCGAAGTGCGATGTACCGATTCTTGAAAAACGCCCTCTCCCGTCTCTGCCTGATCTCCCCAATCCGTTTCATAGCCTTCAACGTCGTCGCCATAAGTTCCCTATCGTAGCGCACGGGTACATTCCTCCGCTTCTCGAACTCAAACGTGCTGTCCACGATCATCTCCTTGCCTGCGGCTTTGCGGAAAGCTTTTGTCCATCGCACTTTACGCGGGTTGCGCTTCATCTTGAAGTTTTTGTTGCATCTAGTATGTGATCAGGCGTATCGAAAGGAGGGAAGGATTGAGAAGCCTCACTTTGATGAGCAAAAACGAAAGACTTTGGCATCATTCCTGACGAATGCGCTGCCTGTTGTGTTGTTGGCAGAGCCCTGATACCTGAGAATGGAAACTTACCATGTCCCGGATAGACATTCGTGGAGCAAAAATAACACTTTTCTATCCTCATCTTTCACGTTTTAATATATCGAGGACTGTAGTAGAGCAAGTGTAAAACGGCGAAGTGGATGGCGCTGACCACATTTTTGCGTTGCTCACGCGAGGAAAAATCTCCCCATAACAAGTGGCTGTGTCTATCCCCGGAATCAAATATAAGCGCGCGTCTTCTCTTCCTTGTGACCGAAAGTGATTTCTTCCGATTAACTTTCTGTGATTATCGCCAATTATTAGCTCAATCATACGCAACACAGAAGATGTCACTACCTGCACGACCACCATCTCCCCGTCCTTCTTATCGCAGGCGACGGTCACCTTCTCCTCTTGCACGGTCACAGCGCTCTCCTAACGCCATGCGGCCAAGCGGGTCAACATACCTACCACCACCGGATTCGCTGGCAGATCTCGCCCGTCCGCGTTATAGTGAGCGTGATAGGGAAAGGGACGACTGGAGGAGGAGAGGCGATGATGTTTATGTCCCTTCCCCGCCGTCGAGGGATGCACCGTCTGGTGGCGGCAGGGAAGGATGGGTACCGAGGAGGGAGGAATTCGACAGGCGAGAAAGGGAGATCGATCGGAGAAGAGACGAGGACAGACGTGATAGAGACAGAGATAGGAGAAGGGATTTCAGAGGTTCCTTTCCTCTGTATTCGTGCACCGTATTACTGACCATCGTTTCGGTAGATCGCAGAAGTCCCTCGCCACGCAGGTGGGGAGACAGAGACCGTGATCGCAGGCGCCGTTCGCCTTCCCGTGATCGATCTCGATCTTCTCCGCTGCGTCGTGGTCGTGGACGGTCGCGTTCGCGTTCTTTCTCTCCCAGGCGGCGCTCGCGTTCCCCTCATCAGAGATGTCGGACCCCTTCACCTATGAGGGACCGCTCTCCTCGAGGGAGAGGTGAAGATCGGCCTCGATCTCCCCCTCGTCCCAGCCCGCCTCAAGCGGATACCGCCAGGGGGAGAGATTCAGGCAGAGATGACAGGGGAAGAGACAATGGGTGGCCACGTCGTGGACCCACAGAAGCCTCAACAGGAAATAGCGCTGCCCCGTCAAGGGGACGGTCGCCAGCCAGGAGTCCGAGATCGGAAGCTGAGGAAGGTGAAGTTGGTGTTACTTACAAGCCGTCTTCACCAATCAAACTCTCTCGACCGCTTCCAACTTCCTCTGCACCTTCTGCGCCTGGTGCACCCTCTGAGGCCATTGATGTACCTCCCTCCAATGGTCCGAGCCAGCCCTTACAGCGATCCCAACCCCCCAACATTGAGATGAGTTCTCCTGCTCTGCGCAACACCGAGTCGTATCATTCCCCTGCGACCCCCGCGGGATCCGGCACACCCGTCTCTCGCCCTGTTATCCTCCGTCGACCACCACTCTCCTCACAAACTTCGGGACCTCACATCGCTACGCCCTCTTATCCTTCCCCTATGGGCCCATCCATCACGCCTGCTACACCAGTCGGACCTCGTTCTCGACTCCCTCTCGCAGCCGCTGAGCCACCCAAAGAGCCCCGCAGTGTGCGTGCCCAGCACAAAGGACTGAAAGAAATTGAAGAGCTGCTGGGAATGCCCGTACCTTCCTGGGTGCTGGGAGAGAAGGAAAGGAGGATATGGAATGGGATTGTGCCTTATGTCAAGGAGAAGGATGCAGCTAATACCTGGAGCGGGTTTGCCACTGCTGGGGCGTATGATGAGGTTCGCCTCATGTCTTCAGATCGTGGATGTTGCTAACTTTCCTTAGCACCAGAAGGTTCTCTCAAATATAGACGACCTCTCCTCCTCTCACACTGGTCTCCTCCATACTTTGCGCTCGGCAACCTTTGCGCTGAAAGACGAAGAACGCGAGTTCAACGCTGCGACAACAAGGCGGGACATTGCAGAGGGGATGGCCGAACGCGTAGGGCGGGGGATGACACTGGCAGAAGGACACGAGAGCCTGGGGATCAATTAGGCGCTCTGTGTAGGTTCGAGGAATAGGTCATTATTTCTACTTATTGAATGTGTTTGCTCTGGAGGGTCACAGGGTCGTTATGTAAGCGGGAGCAATCGATGACGTCGTTGTATCTTGTGAGCGCCTCCTTCAGGTTGGCCAGGGCTGAGACGACCATCCACAGTGAATGATCACCTGATCCCACTCAAAAATTCTCTCCTTCACACTTCCGACGACGACCCAAGAGATGTCGTGGTTCTCTGGCTCATCCTCCAAAAGCGAGCCGAAGGGCAAACAACCCGACGCAGGGAAACAAACGATCAAGGACTTCGTCCAGGTGCGTGCACGCATTCCCCAACCCGATTGGGTCTGCTGAACTTGATACAGCAAGTTCCCAATGCGATGTACGAGTTCTCGTCCGACGACCAATCCCAATCTGCTGAGATATGCCGGCGAACATCCTCCGGCGTCTCATGTATCAAAGTTGACGGCACAAGCAAGAAGCTGTTCGAGACGATGCAGGTGCGCTCCGCCTTACTGTGATAGGAAACGAAGGATGACGGAATGCAGAGTATGGGTTTCTTCTGTGCCCTGCCGGCAGATCCGGGGAAGACATATATGGAATGCAAGCCTCTGATGCCCCCGAAGTAGGCGGATAACCACCTACGTACTCCAGTGGCACAAATGGGGATTGTAGGGTCCCGATTTAACTTCGTACTCAGATCAAATGTATCCTTGCCCAAGCGCGACTTTGAACGGTTTGAGGGATTCTGGTCACCAACAAGAGGGGGAGGTTGGTGCATTCGCACGCCGGACCTTATATCCGATAGTCAGAGTCGGAAGCAATGAACGCGTTTATGACTCCGAAGTCTCTCGAAATCTCCCTCCTCCAACGAAACGTCATTCACGCCCGCAGAGGAGTCTTCAACCAGCTCTGCGGATTGGTAATACTCCTTGTTCGGGACTGAGAGGAGGGCTGTGCGTGACATGTGGGAGGAGGGGAGTGGGAGGAGGAGTTTAGCGCGTGGGAGAGGAAGAACGACTTGGGTGATGAGTGCGCTTGCAGTGCCAGTGCTTTCCCGTTCACGCAAGTCACTACAGAACACAGGACACCAGGAAACGGGCGCACGAGAAGAACACTACGTCCGCAAACCGGATCAACTCCTCCATCTCTGGCACGCCCCGGAAGTAGCACGTGAGGATGGGTAAGGCAATATCGGTCGATAACAAGTTGCCGCCTGTGAAAGCTACTCGCTATGTGGACGATTCCTCAGTGTTGTCTTTCCGGCACATCCCGACCGCCGACCTGGCCGAAGAGCTATATGCGCGGTCCTATAGCGAAGAAGAATTTGAACCTGTGCTCGCCGCTAGGATTGTGCCTGCACAATATAATGTGCGTGACTGAGCTTTCCTGACCGGAAAAGGATCACTGAAAGACCCGGATATGTTCAGCCCGGAACCAGAGTCGAGTTCGAGTTGGATGATGATGAGAGGACAGGAACAGTTGAGTCGGGCGCGCCGTTAGTCAGTGAAATGCCGCATTGCGCTTCTAACTCGGACTCATTCTCCTCGAAGGGCTATTCTAGGATTGATGTTGATGGGAATTGGTTCGACAGCGTGCTTCCGAACAGTGAGTTGACAGTAAGAAACGCCGTAAAGTTAGATCTTCCTGTAATGGAGGCGGGCCTCTTATAAGTTGGTCTTACGGAAATGCAGACGTATGGCAACAAAACGACCTACTGCGCCTCGTCTAGCGCAACCTGCGTAGCACAGTAAGTCCTACAAAGAACCAAAAGAGCAGTGCCGTAAAACATCCAACATGTGGGTAATACAATCCGGAAACATGGTCTTAAAATGGTGATCTACAAAAACCAAGTGTCAAGTGTCTAGTCTAAACATGTAACGGATCGTCATGAATCAGAATACAAGAATAAGCATAAGAACGAACATGCAAGACGCGTGAGCATGAAGAACGTTGACAAACCTCGTGCGTGTGCGTATCAAACCAAGCCAAGAACAACGGTAACCCTCAGGGCGCCCTTGCTCCCCTCCTCCCCCGCCCCCTCCCTCGAACAACTGCTCTTCCACCCCCAACTCTGGGCAACACCAAACTTATCCGGTGCGCTGCTAAACCTCGTCAGCCGTGCGGATACTCGAGCAGCACGTGACGGCGAAGTATGCGCGCAGGGTCTGGCGGGGATCGCGGTATGGTGTGACTGGGGCAGGGGGGGGGTAGGACGTCGGTGCTGCGGTGGGCGTGGTGGGTGAAGCGGGGGGGAAGACGAACACCGCTGTGGGAGACTGGTTCCCGCTTGGGGTCGTTTGGCCTGGCGTGGAGGGAGTGGGACTCTCAGACCGGCTCAAGGCACTTGCGCTCGCGCTTGTCCCTACTCTACTAGCCTAGGAGTGGCTGCGAGGGGGAAGGGGATTGGGCTCGGGGTGGGTGCTCAGCCTGCTGCGCCGGGATGCCATGTTGCTGCCACATGGAGAGGGACGCTTCTGGAGGTTGGGGTGGCGTGCTAGTTGCGAGCGAATGGGCACTGGCAGCGCTCTTCTCCGCCTCGTGCAGCCATTCGACGACCTCAAGACCGTCTCCCTCTCCCTCTCACCACACACCGGGCGCGCATACACACCCCTCAAAGCCCTCCAACACGCGCACTGGCAAGCCTCACTGCTCCGCTCCGCCGTACTAGGCTCCCAAACCCACCCGGTACCCAACGGCAAGCCCGGAGAACTAGGTCTCGTCCGCGTGTTGGACCAGATCCCTCTCACACAGGAACACGCTGAGGAAAACGCTTGGTTCGCTGTTCCGCTTGATGATGCACAGGAGACGCAGTTCGGCTGCTTGATTCGACCACTCCTCCATCTCCGTCTGCTATGTTCCGTCATCGCATTCTTATACCCTGCTCTAACGGCGTATACTCCTGTTCAATTCTGGCGCTTTCTTATTCGCTGGCCGCAGGAATCTCGGCTGTACCTGCCAGCACTGCTCCTCGTGCTTCTTTGGGGAAGTTAACGCCCCAAATAACTGTTCTGGCAGATCCACAACGTGATCGCAACTGCAACTGCTTTTCTATCCCCGTTTAGAAACACCCATCTATGGTGCTATAAATGCCAAGTCTGCTGGTCCGGTCTGCCTAGCGCAAGCGGGAGTTCCAAGCAAGATGCTCGCACATTCGCTCTCTTTGGGAGCACTTGCACTCGCCTCAGTGGCGTCTGCTCAAACTCCCAATGTTTCCCTCCTGATTGACAACCCCTTCTACTATGACCTTACCCGGTCACTCAATGTCCGCTCGCTGCTGCCCTTCGTCTCGGCTCGGAAGGGCGCCGCCTTCCACTGGGGTTCTACCTACTCTCCGCCGTCGACGGCCGAGACCAACTGGACAAGCGAGGTCTTCTTGACCTACTTCGCTCACATGCGAGCTGAGAATCTGTGTAATGGTATGCGACGGAACCAAAGAGGGGCATGTTCACCCTGGAGGCGTGCGAGCAGGTTTCCCAATACGCTGCGGAGCACTTCGCAACTTTCCGTGGGCATGTGGTTCTTAATCTGTTATGATATTCCCACTCATGAAACATAGACACAACACCTTCTGGCACAACCAGCTGCCGGCATGGCTTCCGGGCAACGTGACTGCATACGATCTTGTGCACAACGTTATCCCTCTTCACGTTGGAACCGAGATCAAAGCCCTTGGCTGGAATGTCACTTCGTGGGGTAAGCAGTCGCATTTTCCGTCTGTATAGATGCAGTCCTCTAATTTTCGACAGATGTCACCAACGAGCTCATCTCTGATACCGCCACTTACAACATGACATCATGGGAGTGTGTTCAGAACGCCGACCGCTGGCCGACCGTCACGTACGATGGCGGATCTACGCCTCTTGTCACCAACCTCTCCTTCGCCTACGCGACCTGGCAAACTGCCTTGATGAGCGCGAGCCCAGAGACGCGTCTCAGTTACAACGATTACAGTACCGGCGCCCAGGATGCGAAGACTGAGTCAGATTGACTTCGACTCGCACTCTCACAAAGTCTGGCCCATATCTAGATGCGTTTTCAAGCTCATCGCCGATCTGAACGCTAACGCTTCCATTCCATACAACCGCATGGCGTAGGTGGTTCCCTTCGGTTAGGAGATACTCGGCTAAATCCTGGTAGCGTCGGGTTCCAGTCCCATGTGGGTGCTCAGCCAGGGTACTTCGTTCCCAAAGCCGAATTGGAGATAACTTTTGCACGTCTTGCTGCCCTTGGGGTTGAGTCCATGGTGACAGAGATGGACCTCTGGATCCAGGCAAATGATACGGTGAATCAGCGCTATCAAGCTGCTATTTGGGGTGACTATCTTGATGCGTGCCTATATGCCTCGAACTGCTACGAGTTCATCAATTGGGATAACCGGTCTGTGTCTCCTGAATGTTGCTGTGTTCATTTTCTAACTGGTAATACTAGGGATGATACTTCTTGGATCCTTCCGGGTGACGGCCATGGTGTTGCTATAGCCACGGTATGCAAAATACGACTGTGCGGAGTTGGTGTTGACATCCTCGGTAGCTCTTTGACATGTACGGCAATCCCAAACCTGTTACGTACGAGATCATGGCTCGGTTTGCTCGTTATGCCGAAGGCGCCGCAGAGATGTGTGCGACAGCACTTGGAACCGAGTCCTGCACGGTGTACTAGGTTACGTGATACAGTCGGGTGTGTCTGTACTTCAACATGTGTACGCGTAGTCTGCCCAAGAACTGATCTGTTTACATCACGTGATTCAAAGTACTTCCGCATCACGGGAACCCCAGAGTTCTTCCTTCAGGAGAATACTTGGACGCCAGACGCCCATTTCATGATGAACCGCTTTACTGCTTGCCACGTTCCTTCATCCGAGCACTATGCTTACACTGGACAGACCAAATATGGGTCATTCCCCTCGGGGACTACCCGGCAATACTACCCTAACCCAGGTCGTCTTGCTACCTATGCCGAGGGCTGTTCTTTATATTCAAGGCTGGAATAGAACTGCCAGCTATCTCATGTGTGCGACGCACATGACACGTGTATATTAATCAAGCTCTTCTCTGCTTCGACAAGGTCTTCTCGTCGAGATTAGCCGAGAAGTATACGCATCATAGTCTCGAGGAACATCCTCGGCCTCAATACACTGCTTTTAGGTATTAACTCCAATTCTTACAGCACCCGTACCGTGAAAATGATGTCCTCTCCTCCCTTCTGGGCTCCAATGCCGGTATGCCCCGTTTGCGAAGCGCCTTATGACCGCGGTCAATCGCAGCAGATCTCACAACTGGACTTGAAATCTGTCCCTCTATGCCCCCACATTGTTCTCGGGAACCATTTCTGGCATAAGGGCTAGAAATCATCTGTGCGTGGTCATCTAGGACGTGCAGTATGACGTGGTTGTTTTCAGCACAACAATACTGACATTCGGACCGAGCTTTCTCCCAACGGTTCTCGCCGACTTTGGGATGTTGTTTCTTCAGGTATTTAAACTGTCTGAAACAACGACATAGAGAGGCAGGGCACGATGGTAGCCTTTTTCTTACCCCTTGCCGGCCTCGGCGCCCTTGTGTACCTCGTCACGCCCATCTCAGCCCAAGTACCGACGGTTTCCCTGCTGATCGACAGCTCAACACGCTTGTCAGCGGCGGAAGCTCTCAATCTCAACTTGCGCAGCGTTCTATCTCAAGTATCATCTCGTAAGGGTGCGACATTCCACTTCGGGTCTACGTACTCCACGCCGTCGTCAGCTGAAGCAGCATGGACAAGCAACATCTTTTCCACCTTTTTCTCAGCTGTCGTAGCTGAGAATGACTGTAAATGGTACGCCACGGAGCCTACTCGGGGTACTTTTACTCTCTCAGCATGCGAGGCTGTCTCCTCCTTGGCTGGGGCGCATGGCGCCACTTTCCGTGGGTATGTGTCTCGTTGGCCGGATCGAAGTGCTTCTAACATGATTCAGTCACAATACTTTCTGGCATCAACAGCTCCCTTCTTGGCTGCCTGGCACCGTTACGGCCACCGACCTTGTTCAGAACGTCATCCCGACCCATGTTGCTGGTGTGATTAAAGGGCTTGGTACTAATGTTAGTTCGTGGGGTAAGCCGTTTAACTGTACTTCTGCGTCTGCTAACGGCTTCCAGACGTGATGAATGAACTCATTACTGACTCTGCGACCACGGCAATGAATTCATACCAATGTGTGCAGAACGCTGATCGCTGGCCGACCGTCACCGCAGACGGCGGCTCGACTGCTCTAGAGACCAACTTGCAGTTCGTCTACGCCGCCTTCAAGACAGCTCTTACGAATGCTCCCACCACAGCCACGCTAGTTTACAATGACTATTCTACGGGTGGAAGCGATGCTAAGGACAACTGCGTCTTCAAGCTTTTGGCTGATATAAACGCCAATGCGTCCATCCCGTACAATCGCCTTGGGTAGGTGGTTGGCCAGCCTTGATTGCACCGATAAACTCAATATTAAACAGTGTCGGTTACCAGTCTCATGTCGGAGCTCAAGCTGGCTACTTTGTTCCTAAGGCTCAGCTAGAGGCGACATTCGCCCAGCTCAACTCGCTCGGTGCCAAAGCCTTGATCACCGAGATGGATATGTGGATTCAAGCAAACGACACTGTCGACCAGAGATATCAGGCCGCCATTTGGGGCGACTACCTCGATGCATGCCTCTACGCTTCGAATTGCTTCGAATTCACCAACTGGGACAATCGGTCCGTACCCAGAGAACCATTTGTTTCCTTTCTGATTGGTCATAGGGATGACACCTCTTGGATTACTCCTGGCAATGGGCATGGTGTCGCAATGGCGACCGTAAGTCTTCTTTATGCCAGACGTTTATCCTCTCATATACCTTATTCAGCTTTTTGATTCCAACGGAAACCCGAAGACAGTGACGTACGAGCTTATTGCACGCCTCCAACGCTATGCCAGCGGTGTCTCGGAGATGTGCGCAACCGCCTTGGGAAGCTCTAGCTGCACCGTTCCTAGCACTTAGTGGTGCAATAACTCTGACCCGCATGACCGTTCAAACGTGGTTCATTGTTGCACACGTTATCAGCAGACTCGATGTTCATGAAAGTCGGCTATAACAAAAGCTCAGTACTAGTACTAGTGTCATGTTCGCGTCCGATGAGTGATTCGGCCATGAGCCGCTCGGACCATCCGCGTGGTACAGAGACAAAAATAGCTTCTCTGGAGCGTGATCAGGGTCTCCCATAATCTCTTCCGGTGCTTCTGTTTATAACGACCACAAAGTCTTCTCTTGCCAGTCCGGAATCGACTCGAAATTCACATACATTACTAAGAACGTGCTACAGGATGATGTCTTGTTCTTATGGGTGGGAAGGCCATTAGTATTACAAGAAGCGCCAACGTGTGCTTGCTTGGACGAAAACGCCTCACAACACCGTGAGCACTTCATTGTCAAAGTAGGGCTGCATGCGAAACCATACTACTCTGTGCCATGGGATCACGAACACGTGCTTCTCAAAACACATGGTTTTCTGCTGTACCTGTTCGAGTGAAGGACGAAAATGCAACCAGAAAAGTAACTGGTGGACTAGGAGCAGCTTCTTTCCAAATTGCCAATGTCTCACGTTGCTCAACCATTGTCGCTCGGACATGCTTTCTCAACGGGCCCGTCTTGATGAAAGTTGTCTCTTTCTAAATCTTCGTATATAACTATTGTGTTCCAACGAGGTAGAGTCTCCCACGACGCATTCTCCATCTCGTGTCAGGCCTTTCGCGCTAAGAATGGCTGTTTTTCGTGTTGCTTTTGCTGTTCTTGGTCTATCTGGCGCTGCTTTCGGGGCACCCTTGCTCCCGAGGAAGAACACTGCTCCTGTGACGCCTCTCTCAACCGCACAGATCTCTGCAATCACGCCTTTTGCTTGGATGACAAAGTACGTGCTCATCCCTTCGGAGCGGCCGAGCAACCTACTAAGCAATATCAGTGCCGCCTACTGCTCTTACTCTGCGGTTATGTCCTGGTCTTGCGGTTGTACGTATATTAATTATTATTCGAACACTCTTACATATGGTTGATAGCCGCCTGCCAGGCTCTTCCCGGCATGGAAGTTATTCTGACGGGCGGTGATAATGGTACCATTCAGGTAAATACCGCATGGCACACGGAACTCATAAGCCCCAGGGGCGACCCCGGATTATTACGTTGCCTTCTATCCCGCCGAGTCGGCTATTGTAGTCGCGCATCAAGGAACCACCACTGATAATATCTTGTCACTGCTTGACGATGCTGAGGCCATCCTTGTCGGCTTGGACCAGAGCTACTTCCCTGGCACCTCTGGCATGGAAGTGCAGTATGTGATATTCATCGGACATGCGGCTGCGCCTCTAACATACCCTAGCGATGGTTTCCAGCAGACCTTCGAACGTTCGGCCTCTGCGATTCTCGGCGCAGTTCAATCCGGTATTTCTACGTATGGAGCTTCTCAACTCTTTGTGTTGGGACATAGCCTGGGGGCCGCTGTCGGTCTCTTGGATGGCTTGTATCTGCATAACCATGTCAACTTGCCCATCACGGTGCGGTTCTTTGGCTTGGCGCGTGTAGGAAATCAAGCCTTCGCCAACTACGTCGATTCAGAGCTTGCCGGGTTGTATCACATTGTTTGTGATTCCCCTCTCATGTGCATGAGCTGCATTCATTTTCTGTTCAGGTTAACGACAATGATGTCGTGCCTCGCCTTCCGTCCACTGACTTTGGCTACGAGCAGCCGTCGTGCGTTGAATACCTTGTGCTTCCTATATGAAAGGGAATCTCTTACCCACCCATATAGGGGAGAGATCTTTATCACCAAGGTAGGTGGTTCCATATACGACTCATGTCCTGGTGAGATACTTCATTTTTTTTTCATTGATTAAGGTGATTGACGCTTTCCAGGCCAGGAAAATGTGAGTGTTCGCTTTTTGAGTATACCGCTCACTTATCCGGCAATCCTCAGTATAACTGTGCCATCGGCATATTCTTCCTTGATGACAGTACTAGTCCTCATGATGGGTGCGTGCATATGTTTTCTGTACCTGGAATGTTCTCTTAAGCACAATTATCAGTCCCTATGCTGGCGTCATGTAATTCCAACTATCTCAAATCCAGCGCACGAAGCTCATGTTCACCTCCTTTCTAGGATCGGTTCTGACTACTGCACGGCCTAACGACATGAACGAACTCTGCTCCTTTAAATGCTGTAGTGCTTATCAAGTTAACAAATGTTTGTCTTCCTGATATTCGCTCGCAGGAGTGTCTTCCCATCAAGATCACTGTTTACGCAGGTTCATTTTCGTGAATTCGGGCCCTCGCCTGCTAGGTTGATCTGGAAGGCAGCCATCCGCGAATAAGAAGCGCCTGCAATGTGCACGTGAAAGGAACTATCTTGCTGTCACCTCATGAAAGGCGTAGCCACGCGGGCAGGTCCAGGGACAAAGGCCGATACCTAACGTCGGGCGGCCGGGTCCGCGGAAGTCCCTGTTGAAGACTTACATTGCAACCTGCTTCTGATCTTCTCATGAGCTGAGTTGCCTGGGAGCCATCTGGACTACTATCACGTCCTGCGTGCTGCAGCGGACAATGTTTTCCCCCGCAAAATATCAGGCCACTACGACCATAGTGACAAGTCATACGGCGAACATTCCCGCCTCCGGTAATGTTGAGGAGCCGCTGTAAAACGAGCACGTAAACACATCCTAGTGGGCCAAGTCTTCGACGACTCTTCTTAGCCATCATGGGCTTCATTCGTCTTGCATTGTTCGGCTCTATTGCGCTCTCGTTCGTCTTGGCTGTCCCTCTCTTACCTAGAGAAAATACGGCGGCAGTCACACCGTTGACGACGGCACAAATCTCTTCGATCACGCCATTTGCACATATGGCAAGTGCTTCCTATTGTTCTTCGGCGTCAAACATGTCTTGGTCCTGTGGCGGTAAGTTGGAGTCTAGGAGGTGACCAATGCAACGGCTCGTCTGACTTTGTGGCCAGCTCAATGCGAGGCTCTTCCTGGTATGGTGCCGCTCGCTGCAGGCGGAAATAACGACGCCGTGCCAGACTGGTACGTGGCATACTACCCGAGCGCTGGCGCGGCGGTGGTTGCACATCAAGGCACGAACACTGCAAGTTTAGATTCGTGGATCGATGACCTTTCGTTCATGCTCGTTGATATCGATCAGACGTATTTCCCCGGAACATCTGGGCTCGAGGTGCAGTAGGTGGACCACTTGAATTTTCTATTCCCTTCCTCATCGTGCACAGTGAGGGCTTCCAGTCGACTTTTGAGAGCACGGCCGCATCGGTCTTGAGCGGAGTTCAGACTGCCATTTCGTCCCATGGTGCTACGCAGGTTTACGTGGTAGGACACTCGCTCGGAGCAGCCATTGCCCTCTTCGATGCCTTGTACCTCCATGAGAAGGTCAACGTGACCATCACCGTACGGCTGTTCGGCCTGCCGCGCGTAGGAAGCCAGGCTTTCGCGAACTATGTCGATTCCAATCTTGGTGGACTGTATCACGTCGTTAGTGACATTGCCTGGGTAGCCTGAGCTGGCTGATATTGTTCGCAGACGAACGACAACGATATCGTGCCTCGTCTACCTTCGACCGATTTTGGCTTCGAGCGTCCCTCGTAAGTTGAACCTGCAACGGAGCCGCGAGAACAACCTAACAACTAAGCAGCGGAGAAGTCTTTATCACATCCAGCGGTGGCTCAACATATGACTTTTGCCCGGGGCAAGAAAATGTAAGTGGCTTGGCCGGACAGGCGGAGCACGTACAAACTGCATTCTTAGTACAATTGTGCCATTGGAATTTCGTTCCTGGATGATAGCTTCAGTCCGCATGATGGTCTGTACGCCGGTGTCATGTGAGTTCTAATCGGCACTTCTAGTTAGGTACTGACTAGACAACCGTCTTGCAGGATGGGATGCTGACCGATTGCCCCGGTCTTTCTGAGAGGATAACGTCGGATGATGGCACTGTTGATAAGCGTACACAGACAGAAGGAGTGGTAATTGATTTTGTGATCAATTGATTGGCGATTTGGTTGTTATTGAATGAATAATGAAGTGAACTGTGAAGCGAATACGGGAGACGCGACCGACAGTTCATGTTCGAAGACAGAGAGGTTGGGAAACGCCTGCCGTCGTCCCGAAGACACGTACGTCCATGTGGAGGGCCAACCACAGATTCGACAACCACGAACGAGAGCTATCCAGCCATGCATCTCGCTGCCAACCATCACTTCGAAAAACAGCTGGATGGGCGTTAACAAACCAGTAGTGCTCGTCACCGGCTGTTCTGCAGGAGGAATCGGATATGCGCTGTGAGTTTCGACCGGGTCGTGTCCATGCCAACATTGACCCGTGGTTCTCACCAGATGCGAGGAGTTCGCCCCGCACGCTGAGATCGTCTATGCGACTGCTCGAAGACTCGAGCAATGAGTGGCTTCGCGCATGATAATATCCGGACACTTGAGGTGGACGTGTGCAGCTCGGAGTCCATCGAAGCTGCCGTTCGCAGGATTATTGAGGGATGTGGGAGGATTGATATCGTGGTATCCAACGCTGGAGTGGGCGCATTCGGTTCGCAACTCATCAACATCATCTTTTACATGCTAACCACTTTGACAGGACCTATCCTAGACGTCTCCGTTGACAAGGCGCGTGCGGCGTTTGATACCAATTACTTTGGTAGCCACAGGCTCGCACAGGCTGTCCTACCACATATGTTCCAGCGACGATCAGGCAAGTTCGTATTGGTTGGATCTATCGCTGGTCTGATTCCTGGTCCGTGTTTAAATCACGTAGCCCTCATCGCACCTCTGATATTATAGCAGTACCATGGAACGGGACATATGCTTCGTCGAAGGCTGCCCTCCATACCCTGGCTGACGTCCTCAGCACGAATGCACCCCGTTTGACGTTCAAGTCATGACCCTCATTCCCGGGTTTGTGAGGTCCCATATCATCGACAATATGCAAGGATATACGGTGTCTCTATCATCCCTGGGCCGAAGTCATTCACAAGCGCTTTTCTGGCAGTCAAACAAGTCCCTCGTGCATGCGCATCGAGCAACTCGCGAAACAAGTAGTAAGAGAGTTGCTGAGAACTCGAGTGAGATGGTTCTTTTTGTTGGGAGGAAATTCGACATGGATGTGGTTCATGGGTTTGTGGCCACGGAAATGGGCACTGCAATACCTCTGGCGTCGAAACAGCAAGTAAGAGCCGGCGGGTTGGTCAATATCACGACCTAATAACATGTACACATTGTCTCTATACTTGATACATGCCCTTTTAACAGATCTAAAGAGTGTTGATAAGCTAGCTCAGTTTACGAAACGATTGTCTTTTCAGGATGGGATGCTGACCGACTCCTGGCCGTACTGAAATAATGAAGTGCGGCGAGTTTCAATTGATCGGATATTTGTCTCCGACCATACTATATCATATTGGGTGGTGTGATTAATCAACCACGGCGATCAAGTGTGAAAATAGGAAAAATGTCCGGCACACCCACGCCCATTCAGTCAACGTGATGAGCAACATGCTTAGGGGACTGAACGCAACTCTGCGACCTCATTTACCACGCATCACCAATTGTCCGCACAAGTCTATGTATCTTCACCGGGCCCGTGAACGGATGAGTCAGCCTTCACCGAACGAGTCGACTTCGTCGGCTGGATCGCATGTATGATTAACATTCTTTTAAAGTACTACGGGTCTCTTTTCTCCCTGGTACTAGTATATACTTTTGGCTTGGGGAACGTAAGCTGGGAAGCGCGTGTCGTCCCCCAGGAGACAGAAATCCGTGGAGGCCAACCTACGCGTTGGCCGACCACCAACGCTCCAATTTCATGGCAGCTCACTCCTAACCCTCACTTGCACGAACCCCAAGATGGAAGTTAACAAGCCTGTGGTGCTCATCACCGGCTGTTCTGAAGGAGGAATCGGCTACGCGCTGTGAGTTTGAAGCGCCTAGCACAGTCGTGACACTGACCCGGAGTTTTTGGAAGATGTGAGGAATTTGCCCCACACGCTGAGGTGGTCTACGCAACGGCTCGCCGACTCGAGGCGATGACCACCTTTAAACATGATAACATCCGAACACTTGAGATGGACGTGTGCATCCCGAAATCTATTGAAGCTGCTGTCCGTGAGGTCATTGAGAAATGTGGGAGACTCGATATTGTAGTGTCCAATGCTGGAGTCGGTGCATTCGGTCTGCATC
This sequence comes from Dacryopinax primogenitus, assembly GCF_000292625.1. Lineage (NCBI taxonomy): Eukaryota > Fungi > Basidiomycota > Dacrymycetes > Dacrymycetales > Dacrymycetaceae > Dacryopinax > Dacryopinax primogenitus. Next base: position 27,187 of record NW_024467216.1, on the reverse strand, counting down.
TCGTTTCGAGTTTGGCTGTACATGCTCACGAGTCTGGACAGGACCAATCCTGGACGTCTCCGTCGATTGGGCGCGTGCGGCCTTTGACACGAATTATTTCGGCAGCCACAGGCTGGCACAGGCTGTCCTGCCCCATATGTTTCAGCGAAAATCGGGAAAGTTCATATTGGTCGGGTCCATTGGCGGCCTGGTTCCAGGTTCGTCCTTTGATCGCGCAGTCCTCATGGCGTGGCTGATACTCCATCAGTGCCTTGGAATGGTACCTATGCCGCATCGAAGGCCGCGCTCCATACGTTAGCGGACGTCTTGAGACACGAATGTACCCCGTTCAACGTTCAAGTCATGACCCTCCTTCCTGGCTTCGTTAAATCGCACATCATCGACAACATGCACGGTTTCAATGTATCTCCGACGAGCGTCTACCAACCGTGGAATGAAGCCCTCCAAAAGCGTTTCTCTGCTAGTCAAACTAATCCATCTTGCATGCCCACCAAACAATTCGCTAAGATAGTGGTGAAGGAGCTTCTTCGAAAGGAACTGAAATGGTTCTTTTACTCGGGAGGGTATTCGACATGGATGTGGTTCATGACCTTATGGCCACGGAAGTGGGCGCTGCAGTATTTCTGGCGTCGAAACAGCAAGTGAGAGCAGACGAATTCATTCATTATTTAGGCAGAAGACCATATACATATCTTGATAATGTATATGATACATGGTATCTCAATGCGTCCACACAGGAGCCTCGTAAGGATGCGCTTCCGTATTAAACTTAGCAGGTGATGAGCAGGACATGGCACAAGGAATTGACCACTTACCACATATTCGTCCAGGCTGATCTTGTCGAAAGGACTGAATGTCAGATACAGATATTTGAGTGTTTCTGCGCTGAAAAACGATTCCATGTCGTCGATCATACCTGCGCTGGGGTTTGTGACATCGTTCAGTCCTGTGTCAGGGGTTACTCTCAATCACAAGTGGGCCGAGATCAGATTATACCAGCATAACCAGCATTCGCCTTCAAGTAAGTCGTGACGCTGTCCAGCGCAGCAACGGCATTATTGAAGTACTTGACATCTCCGGTCATTCGCCAGGCGTAGAAATTAGACTGCATGGACTGATAAATGACACAGTTGACTTGAATCCAAGTGCACCCACCTCAAGCACCTCCGGGCGCCTAAAACATGACGTCAATAGGAATACGAGTCAGCTGAGTGGAACATACAGAAAATAGTCAGTCTCTCCCGGAAAGATCCAAAAACCGTGCTCGTCATAGAACGCCAAATCGTCTGAGGATGGAGTAAGCTGCAAGCTGTGAGACAGATGCCTTCACAAAAGTTCATGCCCTACGCTTGAAGCTCCGTTCACATTGATGAATGTGAAGAACTCCGGTCCAAATCCTGTCGGTGTGCTGTGATAGGTGTTCGTGCAGGCATCCACCAATTTCAAGCCGATGTTGAAGATGGTGCTGTAAATTTTGAGACTGGTAGGGGAGCATGAAGAGCGTTTACCCACTCATTGTTAAGTAATTTCCCTCCGAGCAGCCAATTGCCACCTACGACAAGCCCAAGTGAGCCTCAAGCATCTCTCTTAAAAAGGGGATTGCCCTTACCGTGGAAACAAGCAAGATGCGAACTGATATAGAAGGGCGCTCCACCAGTGAAGTCGGTGAGGTAAGTCCAGTTTCCAACAGAAGATTGGGTTAGGAGATATTGAATTGACGTATCGACTGCTTGTTTCCATGCGTTGAGGAAGGTAGGGTCGGCATTGTTGGTGATGCGGGCATATTTCAGCAAATACTACGTGGATGAGCAGGCATAAGTACGCATAAATCATGGTTGGTACCTCAAGATAGGAGTCGGATCCGCCTCCCCAGGACTGTGTTGGGGAAGTCAGTATGAAGCTTCTGAATGGCAAAATCAATACTGACCACGTAATCACCATCCGGAGTTCCAGTAGGCGGATCGATTCCTTGTGCCGGGAAACCGGGCAGAGGAGTAGGCTTGGAAGCGTGATTAGTTCCTCCATCCTATCGTGTACTAACAAATGTCTCGCTGACCTGCCCCATGACGGCTTTAACTGCGTTTTCGGCCAATTGTCGGTAAGTGTCATTTCCAGTATAAACAGACAGCCGGGAGAACTCCAGGGTCAGGGTACCAACTTGAGCAATATTGGACTAACGAGGGTGAGCCGCTGACATGAGGTTGAAATTCAATTCTTACTGTTCCGAATTGGGCAGTAGGAGGATCGGTAGAAAAGTCAACTTCGTTGAACGGCACAGGCTTCCGATGAAAAGGACATGAGAAAGCGTCAGGTTCGAGACCTAACACATACACCAGCGTCAAAAGCATAGGCCATCCGGTCTGTGAGGACCGTAACTTGATCGATGAGGTGCGTGTTTGTCTTTCCAGTTAACTCGAATGTCGACAATGCCCCGCCGAGGTAACGTATATTACTCTCAAAGACGCTATGATTGCGGTAAGCCTCTGTCAAAAGCATAATGGCGACACTTGCTCGACAGCGTCTGAGGTGAGCGAACGAGTGAAGTTGACATTGGTGATCAGACCCAGTGCTTGATCATAAAGAGTATCCAAACCCACTGAAACAAGGTATTAGGTAGGTTGTGACGGCAGACGTAGGTAATAGGAAACAGACTTACTCAACTGCATCGTATCCAAGGCATCCCAGACAGTTGCTTGCCAGCCGTTTCGCCCATCAACAAAGCTCTTCGAGACAGGAGCCAGATCATCATGTCCTTTGGCATATTGGAGGTATGCCCCGTAAGCAGTTTGAAACACATCAACGACTTGCTGGGCATATCCGGCAGCTGTGTCCGGAATGGTGACAGACGGCTGGATGGCGCCCCGAGTCACGACCAGGAGGCCCGATAGGAAAATAACACGCAACATTGCCAGTGAGACTTTCGACGGTAGAAATCGGCCGTTGCGTGCTAGAAATCAGCAGTCTGGGTGACATTTTATGCATTTCGCATGCGAGTGAGCCGTAAGCCTGATCCCCTATGGTAGGCGAAAGGGGAACAATGAGAACCAGAATATACGCCGAAAAACCGATAATGCCAATATGTGCGGAGAAACTCGACATCCCATGGACTTCGTATGTCATACGAGAAGGAAGAAAGACGCCCCTGAAACTGTGTGGAGATCTTCAGCCCCATTTCAGAGCATGCATTCTCCGGATCACCAGATCCAGAGATCAGGGCTGAAGGAGCCACCGCTGATATAGTATAACGAAGATCTTGCACTGTCGATGTACAGTTATAGAAGCTGGATAACAATAGAAGGGATGAATTCCCCAATGGCGTGGTCGGCCAACATGTAGAGAGCAGACAGAATAGGAGCTCGTCAGCCAGCCGGCTTCCTCGCGGGCGAGCATAAGACAGCCTCATGGCCTCATGAGTAGTAAGACAGATAGGAGGTAGACTGCGAGAAGAAGGCCGGTCTTGTATGCGCCGAATAGGAATGCCCTGTTACCGCAGTCGGGAAGGGTCAGGGACCCGTCCGGCACAGATCGTGGCACCGAGGAGAGTGAATGAGATGCTCAGAAGGCGCGAGAGGACCATTTTTTCCCAGAATTCCACGAATACGGCGAGGGTCGAATAATGTAAGGTGCTCAGAATAGCTGTTTCAGTGACGGGTGATAGAGCAAAGTCAGCGATCTCGGTAGGTGGCTGGGCGGCAGTCTGGTATTAGGAGAGTAAGCGGAGGCAACCGCATTAATATGGACTAGGGTGACAAGCATGACAAAACTGCACGCCGCTGAACTGAAATGGAACGAATTTATCCATATCTACAGACAGATCACACGATAACGAGACCTCGTGAATCAATTTGAGCACGCCAACAATCCCTTCTTGCATTTCATGGCAGTACGACCTTCAACACAAACAACAAAAGGTAAAACATGACGATGAGAGGCGCACTCTCTTTTCAAAAACAAAACACTACGGCAAGATCATCAGAGTAAGAGAGAGAGACGGCACGGCTTGGCCGGCCCACAGAGTTGTACATGGGGACGAGAACTTGCTTCAGACATTCGACCGATTATGCGGCAGCGGTCGCGCCGTTGGGGCAATCACGGGAAATGTGTCCTGGAGAAGATGTCACAACGGCGAGTAACACGAGAGGAGCCAATAACTCACCCTCAGAACCGCACGTATAGCAAGCACGCTTCTGGGGCTCGGGGCAGTCCCTCGAGATGTGACCCTATAAACAAAAATGTAAGGAATCGAATGACTGGACCAAGACGAACTAACAGTCTGGTTGCAGTTATAGCACTTGGCGCCCTGGACGCAATCGCGGGAGAGATGTCCGACACCACCGCAGGTGAAGCTATATGAACTCGTCAACCCATGGTCAGGCAACGGACGCAGGCTTACCAAGTCTTGCCGCGAGCACCGAAGGCTCCACCGCCGAACGAACCGTACCCGCCATCGGCAGCTCCACCGGCCTCAGGGCAGGCACGGGCGATATGGCCGACCTTGCCGCACTTGTAACACTCCTGGCCACTGCGGGCACCACCGAACGCGTTCTGGGCACTGGAACTCCACCCGCCGGCGCCAGCACCGGCACCGCTATCAGCAGCGTTGGGGCACTCGCGAGACTAGGGAATTGCCATCATCAACACAAGGATACATCCTTTACGTTCATATATGCGCACGATATGGCCCTCTTGGCCGCACTTGTAGCACGCCTTGGGCTTGGGTTCCATGGTACAGTCACGGGAAACATGACCCTCCTGACCGCAGTTGTAGCAAGTTGGGGTACCAGCCTTAGGGCAGGCAGCAGCCTGATGGCCAACTTTGGGTTTCAGATGCAATGGAATGCGAGCGTGCGAAGGGGCATTATATTGACGAATGCATATCGACGACAGCGACGTAACCGAATACGACGACAGCGACAACCGACGACCACGAGCGAACAAGAACACCAAACACCACGTCAGCACCACTCAACACATAATGACAAACAGCTCAGGAGGAAATGACAACTGCTTCAAGGGGGCAGAGAGGCAAATAAGCGCTCTCTGCACCCTTTCGCTGGCCCAAAACAAGAAAACGGTGCGACCCGCCACGATACGTAATCAACAGCAACACGTACTACCACCACAATTAAAGCATCCACGTCCAGCCATTTAGGTTTTTTTGTTGTGAGATGTGGTAAAAGAGTAAAAGAGATGTTAAGATGGATGAGATGATGGTAGGGAACAGAGATGTCAAGAGTGGATGTTGTTGAGGGGCTGCGATGATTTTTGCATAGGCCCCCCACACTCCCTGAAGTTTTAGCTTCCGTCATCACGTGCATTTAAGCCTCCGTGTTACGTACATAGTAGCCTGGCGTCATTCGATGAGTCCCTATCTCCTTTTGGTGAGGGTAACGCGGCGCACGCCTTCACCATCGACTCGCGAGCTTGGATGAGAGGGGTGACGACCTGCTGTAACAACACATCTCTCACAATATCCTTGCAATGTCTTCTTCTTTTTGGAACTGGTACTCGTATATACCATCAATTCGCTTGCCATCCTTCAATGTACCAGCTCAGATTCAGAACCGTCTCCTTTCATTCGCCATTCGCAGGTCGATAGGCCACCTGCTCAAGAGGGGTGGCGTTGAGATCGACAAGCTAGATACACAGGTGGGACGAGGATGGGTGGAAGTCAAGGATGTCGAGTTAGAGGAAGAGGTCCGTTGGGATATCCTGTTTAATCTTTCCAAAGCTCATGAAGTGTACAGGCGATCAACGCGCTTATCCCTGGCCTCCCTGTTCGACTGACATCGTCCCACCTTGCGTCTATGTCCTTCAGCTTACCAGGGATTCTTACTGCTCCCATAGCACTGAGTCTCTCTGGTCTATCCCTCTCCTTCACACTATCCTCTGTTTCATCCTCCGATGCTGCTCATCAACCCGATCTCGCCCAGAGTGTTACTGAGTTCGTCGGTGAGGTGATGGCGGAGAATGAAGAGGGTCGAGCACTTCGAAGAGACCTAGAGGCTTCGATTATCGACTCTGCTACTGCTCCTACTTCCCGACCGGTCTACAGCCCCGGAACATCACCTGGGCGAACGGAAATCCCCGGTTCCATTGACCCTTTCATGACAATCAACGAGCCCCTCGATGGATCTGCTTCTTTCATATCAGCGGATGTTCCGGAGGAGTCAAACGAGCCACCTGCGGTTTCTATTCTCACCTCCATCCTTGCACGACTCGTCTCAAGATTCTCGCTGAAACTGCACGACATCACCATCCGGATCCTCGATCCCAAGGCTGGTTGGGAGTGGGTCCTCACCCTCGGAGAAGCAGGCTATGAGGGCGTGCAGCGAGAAGCCGAAGCCGAAGCGGGTGGACGTGCTTATGCGAAAGATCTACGCATATTCGCTCAAGCTCTTGAAGAACCTGCAGACATCGAGTCCTGTCATACACCTCTTGGTGATAGCATTGAACCTGGCGAGAGCATGTATGCGTCAGCATACGATAGCCTCCCAGAATCCGTTGCTTCGGTTCTCTCCATTTCAGAAACGCCGCCAGTACCACCAAATCGTGTGCTGCCACTTCTCTTTCTTCCAAGTGTGGAAGCTCAGTTATCCACATCGCTCCTCCCCGCAGCCACTGTCTTTGCGCGTCAGACATCCATCTCTATCGACCTACCTGTGGTCCGGTCCATTATAACACCACAAGTGATCAGCTTAGCTCTGTCTACTGTCTCGCAAGTGTCTGTTCCGTCTGCGATGTCCCCAGCCGTGCCAGGTAGGCCGGCAGAGCCTGTATCGGTGCCAGGTCTGCAAGCTCAACTTAATCTTGGGGCGTGTATGGCGTATGCCATGCCGTATCTCGGCACTCTCTCGCTGGACAGCTTGTGCAATACAACTTTCGAGCCACCGATGTCACATCTCCTTCTTGCTATATCTACTGTTTCGGCCGGTTTCTCCACTAGCCTTGGAGCTGCGATAGCCTTGTCTTCCTCCCCGCCCATTGCTCAACTCAGTTCCGTAGGTTCTCCTGCTCAAACTCGGAGAACGTCGTACGGATCAGGACGGAATCGAGGAGCAAGATCAAGACAGGCCAAACGCAGCATTGACTGCGAGATCGGAAATGTGACGATTGGCTGGAGATGCTCGGGAGACGCAGAGTCCTACGATATCATCTCGTTCTCTGAAACGTTATCGGATCCTTACCCCTCTGGCAAGGCGCTATTCCCTATCTTTTCTCCTTCGCCATGGACTCCAGCTCCTCGGAAAGCTACCTCCCAAGTTATCCGCGCGCGGCATGAGTTTGCTGTTGCAGCTGAAGGCGCCGGAGATGCTGTCGCCGATACGACGACTGTGGAAATTTTGCCTGTGGAGGTGCATCTCGACCTCAGTCTGGTTGACCAGTTTGTGCCATTCGCCGATGTCTTCAAGACGGGCCAGCCTCAGATCCCCATTCCTGTTGGAGAAGTTAGTCGACGCTCATCCAAGGGGCTGCCTACCACTGGCCGGGTCAAAGATCTGCTGGATGATTTAGAAGACGACCATTGCGAGGTTCGCTTTTGCCGTTTAATTATCACGTCCTAGTCTGATTTGATACAGAAGGGTCCACCACCCACATTCCTGTTGACCCTCTCGTTAGTCCGTGTCCTGTTGAGGCCGGCACCGATTCCCCCAGCAACGGAACTTCGGTCAGGGACGTTGGTCGTGGATCTCCATTCTCTTCGGTTTGTTACTGGGGAGGCTGAACCTATGCGCGAGATTGTGCGATGGCATGGAAAGCGCGTCGAACGCACGTTGGTAGGAACTGTGGAATGTAAACGCCTCATGGTTGCTTTCCATGCCGCGAGCGGTGAGTAGACTTGGGCACAGTCCACTGCAATCGACTCATGCTACTCTGCAGACTTGACTGCTGCGGCATTTATCTCCCTTACACCGTTGCTACTAGTTTCTACGTCCCCTTTGGACCAGGCTGCTCCCCTGCTTCCGCGCATTTCGGTGTACACCTCTGCCGCCAAGCTGTCTGTGCCGTCGGCCTCTATCGAGGTCGACGCCAATATTCCTCAGATCCGGATCCAGCTTAACAAGAAGACTCTCGACAACCTTCAGTTGTATGTTGACGACTTGACTCATGCTGCGACAAAGGTGCAAGCTCTCGCGCCAACATCCACCGCGACTACCCTGGCACCTGCAGAGAAATCAGGGGGGGCAGCGGCCAAGATCCTTGTCTCTGAAGGTCAAGGATAGCTCTCTTGACTATGCTGCTATGTGCTAACCCAACATCAATTGCTAGTTTCCATCAAGCTGCTCATTCCTCGAGAGTATGCAGAAGTCCGACCGCTTGAACTAACGCTGTCTGATGTGGACGTGATCGCGGAGCTGAAGTCAGGTGAAAAGGTCTGTTTGTGTCACTTCTTTTCACTGTACAGATCTCATTCTTGTCCAGCATGAAATGGTTCTCTCCGTATCCGCTGTTGATGTTGGCATAATTGAGACTGCACCCACGGGATCATTGACCCTGCTTGATCAGACAGCTCCACGATCACTGGTTTGTCCATCACCAAACAAATGAGAAATATTCTGATCACGTTTTCTAGAGCGTTGGAGCAAGACCAACGTTGCACGTACAGCTTGTGTCCGCCACAAACGCGGAGACCGGACTCAAGCAAAACACAATTAAGGTCACCGGTTACGGCTTCACTTTGTCAATTCCCCCGGACCTTGCGTTTGCCCATCATCTCGGCTTATTTTTCCAAGCTCCTGCTGGCGTATGTGGTAAGACGTATGTTGCAAACCTCTTCTGATGTCATTATTAGGCTTTCGAAAACGCTGTTCCGACAGAGAAGGCATTTGTTGCTGCACAATTGCTATCCGCTTCCGTCCGTATTTTGGCGCCCAATTATCCAGGTTGTGTCGCTCTCAGCATGGGCGACTTGAATCTGTCCACTTCTATTGTCGCGAACAGCCCCACATCTTCTGCTGATGTCTCAGCGCGGGCGCTTCATCTTATGCTAGTTGATAATCCGGTGACCGCCAGGGAAACATCACGATATCGAAATCATCGAAACGTGCCTTCCCCGGGGTACGATTTCTGGAAGGTAAATCCCCTATTTAGCAACAAACTTTGCCTTACCCTATTCCCAGCGCGAAGGATATGCGTCCCTACTGGAAGTTGGTGAACTTGAGACAACCATTCGTAGTGGCGGTGAAGACGCGAGACCACAAACCGAGGTGGGCAATATGTTGATATGGTCATTCTATCTTACCTGTTGTAGGTCACCATCGTACGCTTAATCGTAGGCATCCACGCGTGCGCGGATACCTTCGGTGCTCTTGGAGACTTCATCGCAGATATGGGTACCCTCGGAAAGAAGGAGTATGGCAGGAGTCACCCTTGCTCGCTAGAAGCTGATCAATATTCTTAGACCGCCGTCTCCTCGCATCTATCCCAACACCGTCAGAGCACCTGAGCCTATGAAAAGACATAGTAAGGGTCTGTTATGTAAGTTTTTGTGCGTTTCAGTTTTCTTCACTGCGTATGCTGATGCTGGAACAGCGAGTATCGAGGAGGACGCCTTCCGTCAAGTGCCCGAGCTTGGGTCAATTCCGGACATGATCAAAGATGACTTGCCTACAAATGAGGACTATCTAGGCACATCCTTCCCTCCTCGTAGAGGATACAAAGCCCTGGGACCGGGGACAGAGGATGACGATGATTTTGATGAAATTGAATCGCCAGAACAAACTTTGGCGAATGTCCGAATCCTGGATCCTGAGATTATTTCCCAGCATGAAGGCGAAACAATTCGAATGGTGCATCCGGAAGCGCTGTACATAACAGAGGACTATTACAACGAGGCAAGAGCTGCGGATTTACTCAAGCCATCCCCTGAGTAAGTCAGACAATATCTGGAACTTGCATTCTCTGACCTGTACTTGTTTAGACTAGCGGATTCCAGATTCAGGCTTCGCATACGAGATTGCGACCTGACCTTCAGCATGCACGACGGGTATGATTGGGCGCCGACTCGCAAAGCCATCGAAGAGGAAGTGAAGGCCGTCCGGCGACGTCTTGCGAAGATCAGGCAGCTCCTTGCCGAAGGTCAAACGCCTGATGAAAGCGTGGAGGATGCTGGCGCTACCCTGTTCAACTCAGTTTACATCGGTCTTCCTCCAGACGCGGACGACTTAGACACGGAAGGTTTAATCGCGGCTATTGACCAGGAGCTGAATGATGAAGCGGAAACAGCCAGCCAAGCCAGTTCGTGGTCTTCCTTCCCCAGGAGCTCGCCTCGACCACAGCCTCGCTCTTCTCGAAGCAAAGGGAAACGTCTTACTCGTTCTCATGGGGCTAGGATCCAGTTCTGTGCCAGTGGCTTATCTGTCGAGTTTGACCAAATGGGCAGTCGTGATCCTTTGGGCTCCCGACTGTTGATCATGTCGAGGAACTTCGAAATTCTTGATCATATTAAGACCTCTACATGGAAAAAGTTTCTGACGGATCTGCACACCGATCTTCGTGGCAATGTGCGCGAAGCTGGAGCGGACATGGTACGCGTAGAGCTTCGTAGTGTGCGGCCTAAGCCAGATGAACCAACAGAGGAGGCGCGACTCAGGGTGAGAGTATAATCGCCGGATCCACCACATGTTGACAGACCATTATGTCTAGGCCAAACTTCTTCCGTTAAAGCTCAATGTAGACCAGGATGCGCTGGACTTCATCAAGCAGTTCTTCATGTTCCAAAGGCCGGGAACTGTCGTTCAACCGACTGAAGCTGCCCCACAAGACGCTTTCATCCGTAAGGCTTTCCACACTGACGAAAGCGGAACACCTTGCTCAATAATATATTAGAGCATGTCGAGGTATTCCCTGTTGACATGAAGCTTGACTATAAGCCCAAACGTGTCGACTACAGAGCTCTTCGCGATGGGCGGACCATCGAGCTCATGAATTTCTTCCACTGGGACGGGGCCGAAATCACGTTAAGACATATTCAATTGTCGGGCGTAAGTTCATATTTACTTGACCGACTCTATGTTGATGATACATAGATAACTGGGTGGGCCAAGGTCGGAGAGTTGCTCAACGACATGTGGACTCCAGACGTCAAGGCGCATCAGCTAGCTGAAGTTCTGTCCGGCATTCATCCAATCAAATCGGTTGTTAACGTGGGATCTGGCATGGCCGACCTAGTGCTTCTGCCTATTGGCCAGTACCGCAAAGACAAGCGTATCGTCCGCGGACTGCAGAAGGGCGCAGGAGCCTTTATGAAATCGACGGCGATGGAAGCTTTGAAGGTCGGCGCCCAACTGGCTACCGGCACACAAGTTATCCTCGAGCAGGCGGAGCATGTCCTAGGTGGCAACTTCAGTTCGCCCGTGACGGCGGAATTGGTTGACGACTGGAGCGAAGAGGAATCTGGTGATGAACGCCCTGAGCGGCCTGAGCACATCAGCAAATACGCGGATCAGCCAGCAGATTTCCGAGAAGGAATGCAAGCCGCTTATAAGAGTCTGAGCAAGAACATGCATTCTGCTGCTCAGACTATTTTGGCTGTACCTATGGAAGTGTACGAGCGACCAAACGACGAGGCAAGTTCTGTTTCCTTTGCTTGGGCAAGCACTGACCACGTATTGCAGGGACCCGTCCGCATTGTTGTCCGGGCTGTCCCAATTGCCGTCCTGAAGCCCTTCATTGGTGCGACCGAAGCTTTGAGCAAGGTGGCACTCGGCATTCGCAATTCCATGGACCCCTCCTTGCGCCTTGATCACGAAGGCAAGTACAAGAAGAGGCGCTAACGATATCCGATCGCAAGATTCCCATCAATCCATACCCAGTAACCACCCATTTGAGCATCATAGCTCCGTATCACAACATCTGGCCTTTGTTTCACACTTTCGTTCCACCCATTAGTAGTCTTGCCATGTTGTATTTATACCAACTGAATCATACAGTGTGATTGTATGATGCGCTGGTACCCACCGGTGGGAAGTTTAGGAACACGGGGGCCCGCCGTGAGAGCATGGAAAGCACGTCAGAAAGAAGATACACTACAGAAGCTGATGATGCATTGTTCACAATCGAAAATTACAACAGATCGTCCCGTAAATGTCATGCGCCAAACTGTCCCCCAGCCAATAAGTCTGCCAAGATGCGCGCCTTCTCTTCCCGTTGCTGCGCGGTCAGCCTGTTCCCCATCTTGCCCTTCATGACGCCCATGATGGATCCCGCCTTAACAGGTGGCCGGGCCGCTGGAGAAGAAGAGTCGTGCTCTGTTGAGCAGTGCACGGGCTGGGCGGTTGGAAGACAGTCTGATGGTATTTCCCGCCACGCTTCACCGGTTGTCTGTATTAGTGGTCAGTCTCGAATCTTAACGTCAGAGGAGAGCATTGGACATACTGCTTCGTAAGAACAAGCCGCAGACATTCCCGAGTAAAAGCAGATGAGCCCACCGTGGTGCATGTCCTGGAACGAATTCCCCGCGCCGTGCTTGTTGGTCCCGGGACAATCGAAGCAGTTCAGTCCCACCGGAGAGGCGACATTGGCGCCGACGAATATTGCCAGGTAGAAGAACAGTAACCTTGAGGTGACAAACATAGCGTAGGCACTGTCGCTCTTAGGGGAGCGTGCTCCCTTTGGTAGAGGGAAAAGGAGCGCTGGCAACCCAAAGATGCTGACTTGACGTGTTGTTATATGTTGAGGGTGTGCCAAGCCTAGTCTCCGCAGCACACGACCCCTGATGCCGAGCCGGCACACTCCGAACCAAAACAGTCGCTAATTTCGGCGTCTATTATCTGCAGGACTGAGAGGGATAAAAATTCTTAATTATTATGAACTACAAACCGAAGTCAAATTGTGTCGGTTGTACAGTGAAAGTATCGGATATTGGAGATAGTTGCATAGCGGATGACAGACGGATCGGACTCGATCTGAATATATCGACAATGTTAATCCGATGTCCGATCAACGGAAGAAATCCGAGATAAGATAGCGTTTCTATTGTCCTGCAATTAACCCCTGACTTCTACACTGTTACCATGCCTGCATCCCTGACCAGTCACCTCCTTACCACCTTCTCACCTTCATATGAACGAGCGACTCGACATGCGTTCTTGAAGGCCGCAGGGGAGCGCACTCTCGACAAGGAGACGCTTTCAGCCTGGTTGACACAGGATTATATCTACACCCGCGGTTACCTCAAGCTTGTCGGGCTAATCCTCTCCCGGTACACCGAAGCACCCCTCGACGTCCGGAGACAGCTAGTCAAACTCCTTAGTACGGGCCTCAACAACGTCTCAGAAGAGCAGGCGTTTTTCCTTAGTCAGGCTGAGGAACATGGTCTCGATATACGCACAGTTCCGGCTGGCGTCAAGGCCATCCTGTCGGGCGAAGTGCGGCCATACATGCTTCCCCTACCTGATACTGCCGCGTATGTCGATTTTATGATTGCAACTGGAACTCAGGGAACAATTGAGGAAGCCCTTGTTCTACTCTGGGCTACTGTAAGCATATTTTCGTATCGGATAGCCGTCCCTGAACCTCTCGAACAGGAAAAGGCATGACGACCCCATATGCGGACTTTATACGGCAATTACTTACATTCCAATGCAGTGCTACCTCGAAGCATGGACTTTCGCGTCCCAATGCTCCCCGGCCGAGACACCGGGCCCTGCTGCTGCGGCGTTAGACAAATTTATCCATAACTGGAGCCACCCCGAATTCCGCCAGTTTGTCGATGAACTTGGCGAGGTTGTCGACCAACTCGGTGTTACAGTGGACAGGAATGACAGTAGCTGCGAGAAGGCGGAAGGCGTTATGTACCGCGTTCTCCACCTGGAGGAGATGTTTTGGCCGAAGATGTGAACACATGTTCCCACAACAATCTTGTACGTCGCGGAAGTCTAAAGAAGAGGACAATATCTCCCTCCAATAACAAGGGAAATAAAATTTCAAGGCGGAAAAGCGGGTATAGACTGCGCCGAGGGACGCAACGCGTCCTACTCGGTCCAGACATCCATCACTTCTGTGGTCCATCACGTGTGGAACCATAGAATTATACCCTTTATGGAGAGCGGCAAGAAAGGAATTCCCCCTCCTTCTCGCTGATATATATAAAGGTAAACCAGCCGCCGCAATCTTCTCACCGTTTTCGCTTCCTCTCTACCGTCTATTTGAAAGTATGTGCGTAACCTCTTACTTACCTCTACCACCTTCCTGAGTCCCCTCAGTTATCTCGCATCACCTTCAACTAAAGTATGTCGGGCAAGGCGTTCTTCAACTTGCGCATTGGGTCGAAGGACCCAAAATATTCCTTCCTAGAGTCTAAGAAGCACCGATTATCTGTCAACGCGTTGCTGACGACTGGCCTTGTTCTTGCGACTCCTGCTCCATCGGCAACCGACGATCCTGCCATGGCGTCCAATGCCATCGTACGTATCAAGGAGTCAGTGACTCATAAACCACTCAATACTTCGATGTGTTCTGGCGATTATACTGTACCTCTGGTCGTCCCTGCCACCACCTCTTACACCCTCTCCGCGGCTTCTTGCATCTCAACGACTGTCATCCTACCCGCCCCAAAGCCAAAGTCTGTGGAGAATGCTTCCCTTCGCGCCATTACCAGTACCCCTCTGAAACGCGTCTCCAGTTCAGCGGTCGGAGTTCATCTTCCTTTGCTCGTCAACGCGTGGCATCCTTCCTGCCTAGATGCGAGTGCAGCCGTTCCCGAAGTGACGATCGTCCCTGCCGATGACTTGCATCCTCGTCACGCGATGCCCGATTCATCTATCGTTTCGGCGACTCCAGTTGCCATGGCATATGAGCTCCTTGACCAGGCAACCCTGCAAATCGTGTTCTGCGGTCTGGAGGGCAAAGAGCGACCGGAGGCCTTCCGTCATCTGCAATCTTTGGGGAATATGTTGATTCAACTGGTTGTATTGATGGAGCTCCCCTCATTGTTTCCCGGTGCTACGGCTGATGTATACAAGGTGAGCTTTTCTCACCTGATAGAAAACCAAGTTCTTATCCAATGGCAGGCGAAAACGGCGCAAATTCTATCGGGATTGGGGTTGCTAGCTGATGCAGCCATCGAATGTGACTTCCCGCAACGTATCGCTGCTGTTGCCAACCATGCTTCTATCGTGACGACACCAATCCTGGCCGACACATTTCAAGCGTTTGTTGGGGCTATCGTCGTGCACAACAACCATGACATGACCGTCAGTTACAAGTACTGCCGCGAGGCACTTGTCGCGCATCTTGAAAGGTCCGCGCTCCTCAGAAGTATCACCACGCATGAAGAAAAAAAGGCGGCCGTACCTAGCCGAAGGAGCAAGAAAGGCCGCCTGACCGAGTCGGCGCCTGTGAGCTTCGAAGCTATGTACGAATCCAATTATTACCCAATGATGTACTTAATCTGATTAACGGGTAGAGAGCCGTCCACCGTAGAGGAAGGTACGGATGTCCAGCCGATGGCTGGAATGTTTCTACAAAACCCCGTCAGCAACGTCGCAGCCCCCAAGATAGGTATGATTACACCTGTTACGGTCGCAACACTGTTCCTACCGTCTCCACCCTCGAGCGAGAAACCCACAGCCAAGCAAAAAGAGAGAGTACATGCGATCTCCTCTCTATCACACTTATCTCGAGCCAACAATCAAAGAAGTCATCCCATTTTGACGATGACGACGACTTGTTCACAAAGGGTTTCAATCAATGAGATTGACAGCGCTGCTCAGATGAAGGTTGAAGAGACCGTTGCAGGATCAAACTCCTGCTCCGTGCCACAATCAGCTCAAAACTCTTGTGGTGGAAAGGCCTCCCACCCCAATCTTCCCGAGCGCCCAACATTATATCCACGGCCTGATTTTACAGGAAACGAGGAAAATGGGCGAGATCGTGCTAACGGGCCCCGGCGCGGGCACGGGGGCCAACGGAAGTTCAAACCCAGGCCAGAGCCGCTACGTCGTGTCTTCGAAAACGATGGTCTTTCTCCGGACGAACTGCGAATCAGAGATGGCTTGCCTCCGCTGGCGCTCAAAGAAGACAGCCCAGGCAACAAGGCTCAGAAACCCGCCGTGCGTATCCCAGTTGACTTGCATCCTCCGAAACGCCAGCTGGCAGCAGTGATAGACGAGCACGAGGACAGTCCGGCCGTGCAGATCGAAGATACTTGGCGTCCACCAAAACGAAAAGAAAAGGAATTATGCGAGGGGCATGGTGAGGACACTGTCAAAAAAGCGCATTCGCCGCAAAGACCACAAAGACCAGTCAAGAGGATAAAAAGGACATGTGAGCTACTCATCGATCTGAGTAGAACATATCCTCACCCTTTTATCTGCAGTTGAAGGCCTTTCTGGATGTAAGCTGCAGCTCGATGAGTACATGCGCAAGCACTATCCCACTGTGGACATGAATTACAAGCCCTGGGGCATCTTTCAGTTGGGTGTTTGTCGTGACGGCGATCGCAACATCGAGATACCTCTGGTTATCGGTGCCCCGTTGAACATCAAGGTGACAGGAGCTGGTCTTACTGCAGCTGACGCCGAGGAAGATGCCGCTTCACAAGTGCTAAAACAATTGCCTGCAATAGAGAGCAAGTAGGACCGCGCTCACCGAGGGCACCATGATATGATTACGTGTCTACATAGCTGTAGCTCATCTCCTGTAATACGTGAAAGCAAAGTGATTGTAGAATATTGTTTTAATTCGTAATTGAATTCCGCACCTCGAGAACCAAAAAACAACACTCCAGGTATTGCTGAATGCCTCCGGCGACGCGCTAGGTTGGCCAGTCGCGCCTGACAACAAAAAAGGACTGCTTTCGCATATACCCTTCACTTTCCTCAACATGTCGTTCTTCTCATCAGCAACAGCAAGCACGAGCACTGCAGCTGCTGCCACCCCTGGTGATCTATCGAAGGACATCGAAGTTCAGCAGCCACCAACGGACTCCATCTCGTGCTTAGCTTTCTCACCAACCGCTGACATCCTTGCCGTGAGCAGCTGGGATAATGGAGTGCGCAGCGCTATTCCTCAATGTGTTGTTGTTTTTAAATGAGGATATAGGTACGAGCGTACGAGGTTATGGCGAGCGGACAAACTGCGGGCAAATTTATGTATAATCACGACCAGCCTGTGTTGTCCGTGTGTTGGAGCAAGGTGCGTGATCTCAGCGTCTCCAGAAGTTCTCAGCCGATGATCTTCATCAGGACGGTACCAAGCTCTTTTCCGGAGGTGCAGACAAGCTCGCCAAGATGTACGACGTAAGCACTGGTCAGACGACTCAAGTTGCCGTGCACGAGGATGCTGTCAGACATGTTCGGTGGGTGGATCAAGCAAACGTATTGGCGACGGGGAGCTGGGACAAAACCCTTAAGGTATGTACCTGGCCTTGAACACGAGGTTAGAAATGAGGATTCATTTCTCTTTGTTGTAGTACTGGGATACTCGTCAGCAACAGCCGGTTGCGACAGTTCAGATGCCTCACAAAGTCTACGCAATGGACATTCAGTATCCACTGTTGGTGGTCGGCACCGCTGAGCGTAATGTGTGCATGCTTAATCTCCAAAATCCAACTCAGATCGTTCGGGTATGTTCTCAAGATGGAGATGTCTGATCCATACTCATTCTTTTCAGACAATACAAAGCCCGTTAAAACATCAGACGAGATGCGTCGCTTGCTTCACAACTGGGGATGGGTTTGCGCTGGGAAGTGTAGAAGGTCGTGTTGCCATTCAGTAAGAGAAGTCTGTATACAATTCAAGATGTTTGCTGATCGCGACTCAGAGTCGTGGATGAGAAGATCACCAATCAAAATTTCTCCTTCAAATGTCACCGAAGGGATTCACCTGGAACGAAAGATCAAGGGCAAGTCTATGCGGTGAACGACATCAGCTTCCACCACCAGCAGGGAACGTTTTCTACTGCTGGAGCAGACGGGGTTTTCACCTTCTGGGATAAGGACGCCCGTAGTAGGCTCAAGTGTATGTGGCTGCTTATGTTCCTCAACTTCTGTCCTAATGTGTGCTTTGCAGCCTTTGACAGCGGTCTGAATCCCATTTCCGCTACTGCGTTCAATGCAAGCGGGACAGCATTTGCATATGCCATCTCATACGATTGGTCAAAAGGGCACACTGGCAATGTAACCGGTCATCCCAACAAGATTATGCTGCATCCGGTGAAGGAGGATGAGGTGAAGAAGCGGCCACCTAAGAAATGATCTCGTGTTGTTTCTTCACCGCGTGTAGTCCCGGTATTCTACGATCTCTGGATGAGAGACAAGGTACCGGCATAATCGACACCGTAGCTTCTATATTACACTCATGTATCTATATACACCTGTCACCTTGACCTTTACACAGATATTAATTGTAGTAGTTGTATGAAGCTTTTCCCATGATTCTCATATCCCGCAGGTCACACATTTCAGGGCTCACGCGTTGGGCGCTTGAAGAGCGGCGCGTCGACATGTAGTCATTGTTTTCCTGCTCCTCCTCGTTGCCGCTCCTGTCCTCATCATGTCCTTCTTCCCTTCAGCAGCGAGTACAAGCACAACTGCTACTCTTGGAGACGTTTCCAAGGATGTTGAGGTACAACAACCTCCCACAGACTCTATCTCATGGATGGCTTTCTCACCCACAGCCGATATTCTGGCTGTAAGTACATGGGATAATGCTGTGAGCAACCTCGTACCTTGTGTTACCTGTTGCATACTGAATGCACTACAGGTCCGTGCATATGAGATGGGACCGGCGGGCGTGACGCAGGGCAAGTTTATGTACACACATGAACAGCCTGTTTTGTCTGTGTGTTGGAGTCGAGTAAGTGTGTTCGCCACCGTCTTCTCCTTTTTATCTCACATCTCTCAAGGATGGTTCGAAAGTATTCTCCGGTGGTGCAGACAAGATCGCCAAAGTGTACGATGTAGCCTCGGGACAGTCCACGCAGGTCGCTGTCCACGACGAACCGATTAAGGCTGTGCGTTGGGTGGATCAGGTCAACGTGCTGGCCACCGGGGGTTGGGATAAACTGATCAAAGTAAGGATCCATATGACCAAGTACAATGCGTACCACTGACTGAAGTAGTACTGGGACATGCGATCATCTCAACCAGTGGCTACTGTCACCTTGACACACAAGGTTTACGGGATGGACGTCCAATACCCGTTACTTGTCGCGGCAACTGGCGACCGCCAAATCGCAATGATCAATCTAACCAATCCTAGTACTATCCACCGCGTACGTACGGCTGAGAGGGCCGAGTTAGTGACACCGTCTGATTATTGCCAGAGTATACCAAGCCCGCTGAAACAACAAACCCGTTGTATAACATGTTTCCCAAGCGCGGACGGATTTGCACTAGGAAGCATAGAAGGGAGGGTGGCAATCCAGTGCGTATGGATCACTTATCTAGGGGCGTGTGATGAGCTGACCTCACATCAGCAATGTCGACGAACAGAACACGACATCCAATTACTCTTTCCGATGCCACCGGAAGGATGGGCCTACGAAGTCACAGGATGATGTGTACTCCGTGAACGATATCAAGTTCCACCCAGTTCAAGGCACATTCTCGACTGCTGGCTCCGACGGAGGATTTACTTTTTGGGATAAAGATGCAAGAAGTCGGTTGAAAAGTACGTGACACTCTTTTCGTTTCTGTGTTTCAAACTGAGAACATGACAGGCTTTGAACCAACGAAGAGCTCTATATCGACAACATGTTTCAACGCAAGCGGCACTGTCTTTGCATATGCGGTGTCTTACGACTGGTCGAAAGGATACACTGGTAATGTGAGTGGTCATCCGAACAAGATCATGCTGCACCCGATCAAGGAGGAAGAGGTGAGGAAGAGACCACCGAAGAAGTAGAGATTCGCTGCAGTACGCTTTCTGCGACTCCATTCAGGATACCTTGTAGTTATCTTTTTGGGAGCATACGTTCTGTTGTCAATGCACATCTCTACATATCTTCATTATGTACGTTCTGATGATCCGGTAAGGACGGGATGCCAAAATTAGCGTTGTAAAGGAGAACTGCCTCCGTCTGGTGCAGTCCCCATCGGCATCCCCTGGCCCTGGTCGCCGTCGTCGACGAACGCTTTTCATCTCAACTTCAAATTCTTTTTGAAACGGGCTGCTCTACATGCCGCCCCGCTCACTGCCCCCGCTGTTAGCAACCTACCACAATCTTTCTTTCACAGAGGCTCTCTTACCTGAAGACGACGACGCGTCCTTCATCCACGTAAACGACCCTTACCAGGACCCGACAGACGACGAAGGTCTACCGCTTCACTATTCCATGGCGGAAGAGAGCACACGCAGGAGGAACGTGTCCTCTTCCAGCTATGGGAACTCAAAAAAGGAGGAAGGTTTTGTCTACGATGATCAAAGCGCATCGCAGGACGACGCCGACGGGAAGGGCTTGAGCGCTAAGCATGCCAAATTCCTTCCTAGAGGCCAGCAGCATGTCCGACCGCGTCGCTTGCCGCCGCCATCAACGCTCGTGAGTCATCGTCAATATTTATGCGTAGATGGCATGTTTACTGTGTCACAGACTGAATTTATTCAACAAAATTGGGAGTGGATCCCACCCGTCATCTACACGCTCCTTGCCGCCTTTACTCGGTATTACCAAATCGGAAAATCCAACGTGGTAGTCTGGGATGAGGTGAGGCAGAATACGCCCATGAGATGTTTTGTCTGATGGTTTCATTAGGCCCATTTCGGTAAATTCGGCTCGCATTACCTCAAGCGGGATTTCTACTTCGACGTGCATCCCCCGCTTGGGAAGATGCTCGTCGGTTTAGCCGGGCTGTTGTCCGGCTACGATGGCTCTTTTGAGTTCAAGTCAGGCGAAGCGTACCCCTCCCACGTTCCGTATACCGCAATGCGGGTGATTCTTGCAACCTTCGGTGTCGGCATGGTCCCCATCGGTTGGTTTACCGCCGTGGAGTTGGGCTTTAGCCAAAGGGCCTGCCATCTTGTCACGCTCATGGTACTTTGCGGTCAGATCGTCCATCTTCCGATCTGGATTGCCATAGCTGACGGATTGGTCTGTAGATTGTGCCTGGGCTACAATCAGTCGATTCATTCTACTTGACTCCATGCTCTTGTTCTTCACTTTCACTACTGTGTTCGGTCTCACCAAGTTCCATAATCAACAGTGGAGGTGAGTACTATTGCCCAATACTACAAACAAGGCTGATTCTGGTCTACAGATCATTTTCATTTGAGTGGTGGTTCTGGCTTGCGTTCACCGGCGTGTCTATCGGTTGCGTAGACAGCGTGAAGTGGGTTGGCTTTTTCGTCACCGCGCTTGTGGGTCTGTACACCATCGAGGATTTATGGGAGAAGTTCGGCGATTTGCAAATGCCTATAGTGCGTCAACATTGTTGTTCTTTGACGCCGCCCTAACACGCGCCGGTATACTAGAGAATCTACCTCCGGCATTGGGCGGCTCGAATCCTGTGTTTGATTATCACACCCTTTATGGTGTACCTGGCCTCTTTCAAAATACATTTCCTTATCTTGAACCACTCTGGTCCTGGAGATGCCCAGATGAGCTCCTTATTCCAAGCCAATTTGCGAGGCAACGACTTCTCTCAGAATCCACTCGGTAACGCAAACAACGCTGCAGGTGTTGTCCCGTTCACTCACATCGAACTTAGAGGTCGCCTACGGCTCCAAGATCACCCTCAAGAACATGGGTTGGGGTGGCGGATTGCTTCACTCTCATCCTCACTCATACCCTACCGGTTCGCAGCAGCAACAGGTCACTTGTTACCACTATAAAGACGACAATAACCACTGGCTGGTTATGCCTCGCTGGGACGAGAAGGAGTACGATCCAAACGGCGACCTTCGCTTCCTTCAAGACGGGGATACAGTCCGACTTATTCATGCCTCAACCGGCCGGAATATGCATTCCCATCCCCTGCCAGCACCGATTACCAAACTCAACAACGAGGTCAGTTGTTACGGAAATGCTACTGTCGGGGATCATCAAGACCATTGGGCCGTCGAAGTGGTGGATGATCTTAATATGGGTTCCAAGGACAAGGTCCACCGCATACATTCTCTCACAACACGTCTACGACTGAAGCACGTCGCCCAAGGGTGTTATCTGCGAGCTGCCAATGCAATCCTTCCCCAATGGGGTTGGAAACAGGTCGAAGTATCTTGCGTGAAGGAGAATAATCCGAGAGATGCTCATACATATTGGAACGTTGAAAGCCACTGGAACGACCGTTGTACGTAGCTTGATTTCTCTTGCACTAATAACGTTTGCTCACGATACGCAGTGCCTCGAGGCGAGGTAAAGCTTTACCGCTCACCGTTCTTCCGTGACTTCTGGCATCTCAATGTCGCCATGATGACCTCGAATAACGCTCTCATCCCAGACCCAGACAAGGAAGACATCCTGGCGTCGACACCTTACCAGTGGCCCTGGCTGAATGTGGGATTGCGAATGTGCGGTTGGGGGGACCAGCAGATCAAATACTACCTCTTGGGCAATCCAATCGTTTGGTGGAGCGGTACAGCAAGTCTCTTGCTGTCTCTCGTTGCCCTTGGCGTGTACTTGTTGAGGATGCAGCGGCGGTACAACGATTTCGAGCCAGGTATGTCCTGTCCATACCACCAGAGCCATTGCTAATGGATATTGTAGGTCAGTGGGACCACGTCTTGTACGTCGGAAAAGTCGCCTTGATAGGCTGGTTCCTACATTACTGTAAGTGATCACGTTTCAGATCAAACAGTCAGATTAAACGTGTTTAGTCCCGTTCTTGGCCATGGGTCGTGTCACATACATCCATCATTATGCACGTCCATTCCCTAGTTGACTCACGCAGTCCGTCTACTAACGAGAAGTACAGCTCCCCGCCTTATGGTTCTCCGTCCTGATGACTGGCCATCTTCTGGATCACTTCATATTCAAATCCAAACGCTTGTCGGAGCGCACAAAATGGACCGTCTTCATCTTCTGCGCGCTGGCCGTTATCGAGACGTTCCTCTGGTTTAGAGGTATCGTTTTCGGAATTGAAGGCCCAATCCAGGACTACAAGGGTTTGTTGTGGAGAAAGGTGAGCTTGTTGAACAATCCAAAGGAACCCTCTGACGAACGACAAACTGCAGTCTTGGAATATCTATTAAACGCTCGGACTAACTATGCTAGTTTTGCATGCTGTATACTATCCTACACGCATAGAATACCAATCCGTGATAACCCTGTCCTCAGGGTCGCGTGCACATACATACCCGCAGTCGTGAGCATGCGCCACCTGTCCGTCTCGGTGGTCACTGGTCGCATGCATGCCACGGTCTCTTCGCTTCGCTGTGTACTATAACAACTGTTTGTTGCTTTAATGTCCGATCTTACCTGGTGGGTTGTCACTGCATTATGAGGAAATGCCCCAAGATAACATCGTCGCAGGCAATTTATAATCAAGTTCATCATTGTCGGCGACGCAGGCGTTGGCAAGAGCTCCATACTCATCCGCTTTACCGACTCTCGATTTCTGGCCAATCCAGATCCGACAGTGCGTATTTCGCTTAGCACCGTGAGCAGCCATTGACTGATCTAGTAGCTCGGCGTTGAGTTTGGTTCTAAATTGGTGCATTTGGCGGATGAGGACAAGACTATAAAGGTGCAGAGTACGTCTTGTTGTGCCGGACTCGTTTCGGTATTTCTCATTCAGGAACAGTATGGGATACTGCTGGTGCTGAGCAGTTTAGGAGCATCACACGGTCATATTATCGAGGCGCAGCTGGAGCATTGCTGGTGTATGATGCAACGTCGCGCACAAGTTGGTGGTCTGTCTGGGCGCTCGTGCAGTGCTCTCATGATTACGCAGGTTTTAACAACGCCAAGTCGTGGCTTCAAGATGTTCGAGAGCATGCCGATCCTAACTTGACATGCATTCTGGTCGCCAACAAGCTTGATCTGCTTCAGGAAGGAGAGGAAGGAGACCGACGGCGAGCCGTGACAAAGGAAGAAGCAGCTGCGTGGGCCAACGAGGAGGGTTTACTTTTTCTAGAGGGGAGTGCGAAGACCGGCGAGAACATTGAAGAGGTACTTTATTTCCATAAGCAGCAAGCATCGTATCGCTCATCTGTGGTCAGGCATTCGAGAGTGCAGTGAGGGATATCCTGGATAAGATTAAGCGGGGTGTATTCGACCATCATAAAGTGCGTCTTCCTCTGTCCCCTCGTATGACATACTCACCAGAGAATGTAGCCGTCTGGGATAAAACCTGCCCGGTCAGCGCCTGGATCAACTGGACTTTCGTTGGAGACGGAGGAGAAACCCCCTGGTTATTGCTGTACATGAACGATTGACGTTGTATTTGTATTATCTATCTTATTATTGTAGTATGTGCTGCAAATAATGATCGTCTCAGGAGTGTTGCCCGTCGTCGAGACGGAGAGGACCGGAGCTGTAATTGCCCCACACGTTCGCGGCAATCACGCTCGACATGTTACGCACCCTTACGGCAACGACAGGCATATGCGCTGACCCCATTCCCCACTGACGGTCTCGGTCGACATGCATCAACGACGAGCACACTATCCTTAGCTCTGCTCTCTCTCATACCACCATGTCGACCACATTGGTTTATGCTCTCGCTCTCGCTTTCTGTCGCACTATCCTCAACATCTTCTTCAGAGAGATCAGGTCCAGAGGGGCATACAACATCCCTCGCACAGGCCCCGTCATCTTCGCTGCCGCTCCCCATCACAACCAGTTTCTCGATGTTCTCTTAGCAAGTCAGGTATGGAATGAGTCGCACAGGCATGTCGGATTCATCGTCGCAGCATCTAGCATGCGCGAGCGGTTTATCGGGACATTGGGACGGCTCCTCGGTGCAAGTGAGCCTCTTTCCACTCCATTGACATACCTATGCTGATCTTATCCTAGTCGCTGTCGAACGTGCTCAAGATGTGGCAAAAGCGGGAAAGGGATTTGTATATCTGGACAACGACGATCCTACTCTCCTCCATGGCATCAACACCAGCTTCACCGCCCAGCTGGGCCCAAAGAACCAGATTCTTCTCCCAAAGGCCGCTTCATCTGCTATCGCCCAGGTCGCTGAAGTTCTGTCTGACACCGAAGCTCGACTGAAGGGCCCATTTTCTGTTGGGGATGGTGCGATCGGAACGAAGAAAGTAAGAGACCAGTGTATCAAGCTCAGAAAGGACGGCAAAGCAGGATTGGACTATAAAGTGCTTCCTCATATCGACCATCACGAGATGTACGAGCACGTATATGACCGTCTTAAGTCGGGGGGTGCGATTGGAATATTTCCTGAAGGTATGCAGAATCGAGAATTTACTAGGCCGGTGCACTGAGCTCCATGTAGGAGGTAGTCACGACCGGACCGATCTTTTACCCTTTAAAGCTGGAATCGCGATCATGGCCCTCGGCGCCATGGCTTCTGACCCGAATCTGAAAGTTCAGATAGTTCCCTGCGGTCTATCGTATTTCCACGCACACAAGTTCCGCTCTCGTGTTGTCATCGAATTTGGGCAACCGTTCGAAGTTCCACAAGAACTCGTGGAACAGTTCAAGGCGGGAGGAGAGGGGAAACGCCTTGCCTCTGCGAGGTTATTGGAGATCATATACGACGCTCTGAAGACTGTCACTGTGCGCGCCCCGGATTACGACACATTGCAGGTATGCCACATGCTCGTTCCCACGCAACCTCACTTCTAATAGTCAAGCCAGCTCATTCAAGCCAGCCGACGGTTGTACAACACCCCCGGCCAACATTTGACCCTGAGCCAAGTTGTCCAGCTCAATAGACGTTTTATTGAGGGATACCTGCATTTTCAAGACGAGCCGCGCATCCAAGCTCTTAAGCAGCGTGTGATCGCGTACAATGAGCAACTTCACGCTCTTGGCCTTCGAGACCATCAAGTAGAAGGTGCTACCCGAGCCGCGTGGAAGAGCTTCACCCTACTCGTTTATCGGACCGGTCTTGTTCTCACTTGGACGATCTTTGCTCTTCCTGGTGTCATCCTCAATGGACCAATATTCATTGTTGCTGCGTATATGTCTGAGAAGAAAGCTAAAGGTTGTTCCAAAATTCACTGGATTGGATGAGGATGCTCATTCCTTCTCAGAGGCATTGGCTAAATCGGTCGTAAAGGTTGCCGCCAGAGATGTGATGGCAACCTGGAAAGTTCTCGTCTTTCTCGCTCTCACTCCGATTCTTTACACGATATACGCCATCATTGGAACATATATTGCGTACTATGTCGGCGCTGAGACCTACTGGGTCATCGCTACCCCATTCATCACGTATACTGTGGTACCCGTCATAGGTTATTGTGCTCTGAAATTTGGCGAGGCTGGAATGGATGTCTACAAGTACGCCTTTTCCCCGAGTACTGATGACATTGGTCTCAATGTTCATCAGGAGTTTACCTCCTCTGGTTCTTGCCGTATTGCCTGGTCAACATAAGCGCCTCGAGAAGCTGAAGCAGACCCGAGCAGATATCTCAAACGAGATCTCCTCTGTCATAGATGAATTCGGACCAAAGCTGTACGGAAACCACTTCAATCAAGTAAGATTAACATGGCCTCGGACCTCTGCCCCTACTTATAATTCTCGCAGCGCCGCATTGTACACCCAGCCGCAGGACCACCGCCTGGTCAGCCGCCTGCACTGGGTCGCCGGAGATCTAACACCAGTGGGGTTGACGCCCAAGGCAACCTTCTCATCCATCCAATGACCTGGCTCGACGAGCGCGTATTCGGATGGACACATTCTAATAAAAGCAGTGCAAGTACCAGCAGAGAGACTAGCCGTACCGCATCACCCGTACCGTCCGACGACGAGGACGACGAGAAGAGTAATGCTTTAGTGGAGCGTGGCGATTGGGATGATGTTATTGGCATGCTAAATGCCCACGAGAAGCGGCGGGCTAGTCGTAGTTATGCTAGCCGTTAACAAATCCTGTACATTCATGGACTCAATGTACGGGAGGTGATGGCCCCGTACCTCTCCTATAACTGAGTGGTCTACCCGGTCAGGGTTCTGTGAGATTTATAGGGTGCACCCCTAACCCCCTAACCCAACCCTAGAAGGGTTAGGGTTAGGGTTAGGGTTAGGGTTAGGGTTAGGGTTAGGGTTAGGGTTAGGGTTAGGGTTAGGGTTAGGGTTAGGGTTAGGGTTAGGGTTAGGGTTAGGGTTAGGGTTAGGGTT
>NW_024467215.1:835084-840991 GCF_000292625.1 Dacryopinax primogenitus | reverse complement strand
ACCCTAACCCTAACCCTAACCCTAACCCTAACCCTAACCCTAACCCTAACCCTAACC
The DNA here is from genome assembly GCF_000292625.1 of Dacryopinax primogenitus. Taxonomy (NCBI): domain Eukaryota; kingdom Fungi; phylum Basidiomycota; class Dacrymycetes; order Dacrymycetales; family Dacrymycetaceae; genus Dacryopinax; species Dacryopinax primogenitus. The sequence continues at coordinate 840,934 of NW_024467215.1, read as the reverse complement.
CTAACCCTAACCCTAACCCTAACCCTAACCCTAACCCTAACCCTAACCCTAACCCTAACCCTATTTATTTGCTTGAACATGGTAAGCTACAAGTTACTGTGCATTTAGTCTTGGATTTCAGTAGAACATGGATGGGAACACGCACTATCAATACAGCTTCGTGAGCTAAGGTCAGTACAACATGATATGAGACGGGAAAGGTATGGATGTCTATTTCTAGGAAAGGTCAAAGCCAGCATGTGCATTGATTGCAGTGAGGACCTTCTCTCGGAGAACCGACTCGCTCGTATAGCGCGGTAGCTACAGAATGGCAGTCAACACTTGCAGTCAGACACAATATATAGATAGTTCACCTTCAAAAGATTTACGCACGTACTGGCCGTGGGCAATCGAGTCTGATCGTTAGTCGCATCCCGAATAGCAAACTTAGGATTGAGCTCGGAGAAACCCAGCAACGGCGGTCGCGAACAGCTAGTGACAAACCGCAATAGGGCTCGGCGCTCTTGGTGATTGAAGGACCCAACGACCTGTTTCCTATAAGTAAGTAGCCATCCGGTGATTGATTCGAAAAGTAGTTCGCACCTTCCAAAATATCTGAATAGTTGGATCACTTTCGTCGTATACACCCCCGTAAACAGTATTCTCGGCCAGATCGTCCACATCTATTTCCTCCTCCGCACCACCGATCAAGATCTGCAGCTCTCGTTGATCGAACATTCTTAGCCACTTGAGATCAACGACGTCGGACAGTCCTTCCAGGAACGCATCGCATTGTGGTCGAATCTGGACGTTCAGACGATAGGAAGCTACCAGCGCAATGTAACGCAGCCGATTATCGCGAGTCACAGGTATATTAGAACCGTTGGGGAGGAGTTCAATCGTGCGTGTCACGCCAAGTTCGGAGTCGTTGACAGTAAAGTTCAAAGCCAAATCATCAGGGTTGGCACAGTGCTTCAGGTAGACGAGGCCATTGTAGAGCTCGGGATCGAGCGAGGCCAGGTCATCAAGATAACTACGCTTGCCTAGCCACTATAAGACGTCAGAACGTGAAAGTGGAACTGAGAGATTGTAGACCTTTCCAAGGAAGAACGGTGCAAATGCAAGATCTACGAGGATGCCCTCATACAATGCTTTGCCTAAAATTCGGCCCATGAATCGAAACCAATTGAGTTGACGGCCTGTTGAAACAAGTCAGTCTGAAGGAATGCATGCGGTGTTGTGAGACTAACCTTCTCGAGCATAGCTATGAGGGTTTGGATACAATTCTTGTCGGGCATTCGCAAGCCATAGTCCACGGTTCGCGTCGAACGCCTCCTTGATCAATCTATCACCTGCTGAGCATCAGAGAATCGTGAGGATTCCTAAAGACTTACGATGTCAGGAACTCTTTGAAGACACCGCCACCGTCGATGCCAGCTCTGCAATATTTCTCAGCATTGATTTCGACGAACAAAAGGGGTCAGCATACTCAATGTTGCCCCACTGGTCTCGAAACGTGATTGCAACAGGGCCTTTCAAGGCTTGCCCGAGGCCGCTTAGGCCATCATATCTATTGACGAGGTCAGCACAAAGTTCCTTGTGGGCACGCCCCCATACCCGTCCTCAGCCACATGATCGCGTCGAATCTCCACACCATGTCGCGGCCTTCGCAGTCCATACACGTCATAAATTCCAATGGATTCCATGTCATTCCTTATGGCGTGTGAGTGCGTTAGGGGGAGCGTTATTGCCATCATGGTACACGCACCGGACAAACTGCCTAAAGATGCCAACCCGAACTTCGAAGGGAATTGCAAATGGCAGATTATTCAGCACACCAAGGCGTGGGCTCAGTCTAGCCATTTGCCCCTTGGATAAAGACTTCGTGCGAATGTCAGACTTGGACTCCTCAAACACAGCAGCCTCAACGAAAGACGACAAGTCTGAAGGTTGAAGCATGTGCCAGTGCTCAGGAGTTGTGAAGGGACGTCGGCAGCTGCGAGTTATTGAGTGTAATGACCTCTTGTGACTGAAAGCACACTCACTCCCTCGCACGAATCTGAACCAGTAAATGAGTCGTCTTCTCTCGTACACCCTCCCAGGTAACAGCGAGCCCCGGAACGAGGCTAGAAAGATCTTCACCCGCGTCCCAATATAATGTGAAGCTGATCTTGAGCAGCAGTCTGGATAGGTCGACGAGCTCGTCCAAATTGAAAGGATTTTTTGGAGCGTTAGGTGCTGAAAAGAACTCATCCTGTGTAGCGATTAGGTACGAGACAGTAAGGCCGATGAGTACTTACATCTCCCATAGTGAGGAGCGCATTAGAATACAGTTCTGTCAAGAGAAGGAGAGCAGGCCAGAGAGGCTTCAGAACATCACCTGCAGAATAATAAACTTGCGATCTTTTCGCGAAGGGGAATCACACACTTGCCAAAGAGGCAATCCCGGTAGTGAAGGCCGTCCATTTGCCTCGGATGCCAAACCGGTATATTTCGCGCTCGAAACGAGCGATGACTGGCAAGAGCGTGTCTCGTTTCTCTACCCAAACCTTGCTCGATGTCAGTGACTGGTATAGCGAGAGACTGCTTAATCTTACATATACTAGGGTGAGGAGATATGCGTACAGCACTGTTAAGGAAGAACTTGGTGTCTTCGAAATCAGGCTGAGAAGGTGGGTGGATGACACGAGAGTTGATAGGCGCGTCAAAGTCCGAGAGTCTGGGGCAGACACTGTCACGCGTTGTGACCTTGCGGTGGTGCTCACGGCTAGAACGATATCGTCATCATCATCAAGGGCAGTGGAAGCTACCACTTCATTGGCAATCGATAACGGTTGAAACCCGGCAGGGCCCACATCACCCATTAATGAAGCCCCCCATACAAGCCAATTCGTTACAGACAACCCATTCCAGGAAGCGAGACGAGGTGAAACAAGCGCCACAGTGTTTGCAAGCACATCACGCGCCACCACAGGATTCTGGAATACGGGTGGTGCTCTGCCTAGCAAGGCCTGGAGGGGCAGATGAGACGAGAGGTGCGTGAGCGCCTAGTTGTTCTATCAGATACTGCCTCCAGCTGATATTGGGAGAACATACAGAAAAGGGAAGTCGATTGAGCAGTAGTGGCAGTGACAGTATGTAGTTAGTGACGTGGAGCAGGGCGATATTGAAGTACGGATCAGATGGAGGAAAGGCAGAGAATGACGCTGTGGCGAGCTGGGTAAGAGGAGGAAGACTAGGGTCGGCTTTCGACGGAATAGGCTGAGAATAGTCAGCAAAACAGCAGCACACGGGACTGGATACGTACGATACTCAAGTACGCCGAAGCTAGCATTTGGTACAGCTTCGTGTCGAGTAGGTGACGAAGAATAGTGCGTGCCAAGTCAGACTGCTGTAGTGGCGCTTGCGATGCGCTCGTGAGGGACACAACAGTCTCTAGCAGAGATGAGGCAGATGATGACCTATTCGGAAGGTTAACTAAGAAAATAGATATTGTTGTTGGACCTACGATGGATGCGCGCAGGCGACAGTCAAGAGTCGCTGGGACAAGACTCGCAGGTAGTGCAATACACTTTCATGCGGAATACCGTCCATTACTGCCAATCCTGGTCAAAGTGTTATTGTCACGCAGCTGATGAAAGGAATATACCGACCCGACTGTTTGAACTGTTCGCACCAACGCAGGAGACGCTCTTCATCTCCGGGTCCGAGGCTTCCCACCAAGTACGAGATACTTCGCGTCTCTTGCCAAATATTTGCGCAGTGTGTTCTCCACTCTCGAGCCTCTCTTCTGCCCCTCCATACCCTCTGGACTTGGGTAGCAGCACGTTCCCGCCGCCGCTGGTCTTCCCGAGCCAGGCGAGCATCCCTAGCTGACCCGAGAACTGCGGTAGAGGTTGTGGATCGTGTTGAACCTGACAGGTCGATTTTTCGTCTATTGGCACCTTCGAATGAATAGGCCATTATGAATTGGTGAAGAGCAGAAAAGAGTGCGATGAGAGGAATGCTGAGCTCGTGTGCGTGCTGTGAGGCCGCTCCTTTGGGCAACGGACGCGCCGACGTACGCCCTGACAAAGCATCAGTACATACGAGTTTTGGGGCAGGGTCCTCTGGACTCTGGACTCTGGACTCTGGACGGGGTACGTGGCAGTGTTTTTTGCTTACTGTACATATCTTACTCAGCTGACATAATATTATTCCATTATACTCCTACATTATGTACATCATCACCAGTTATCTACTATACCTGACAAAATGGCACCAGTCATGCTCGTCATCATCCAACCAGCTGAGCTCACTGCCAATCCACTGCCCCTAGCTGACTCCTCCCTCCCTTGACTCCCCTTGCTGACTCCTCCCTCCCTCAACTCCCCTCACTGACTCCTCCCTCCCTCAACTCCCCTCCCCTCCTCTCCTCATACCAACTCCCCCACCCACCATGTTACTCCTCAACCTCATTTGCCAGCTTTTGGCAGCACATGAGTCCTTGCTGTGACTCACTGTCCAGCAAGCCCTCCTCTTCATCACCCTCTGCCAGCACCTCCAAACATGCATTGCCTGGCAAGAAATCCCTGGCATCAAACACCTCAACACTCCCCTGGCTGCAATACCAAACATGGTCACAGCTTTCCTCTCCAATTTGCTTGGGCTCCCACCAGGGCACATTCCCGTCCTCTGGCAAGCTCTTCAGTGGACTGCTTGGACACCTGACAGGGATCCTACACATCCTACTGGCCCTCTGGTAGATCCCCTCCGTTTCTTTGCATGCTTTGCACAGAAATACAACCTTGGTGAGCTCCTCCTTTCATTCCCCTTATCTCCCATTCATCTATATACTACTAGGCATCGAACATTTCTACCCCCCAACCCAAATATGCCTTAGGGATGCCTGTCCCCACCATGTTTGCACTGGCATGCATGCGGTGTTGACCCTTTGCAACCAGCACTTTGCCATGTTGTACATGCTGGCCCAGGGCGCAATCCCCATTGTCCTCATATCCTTGTGCTGCAGGATATGCAGGACAACCTACTACCTCAACTTCCACCATGAGAAGCAAGTGGCAGAGGAGGTTCAGGTCTACTACAGCAGCATGCCATCTGTCCTTCAAGCCAAAAAGCACATGGCTTTTGAAAACCATCTCTGCCATCTCTTTCACACACAGACCATCCATGCCCAGTATGCATGTCTATTCATTTGTTCTTCCCTTCCCTTCCCTCCCCTCTAGTGCATACCTCTTCCCAGAGGGGCTGCTGGACAGTGATCTGTTATTTTTTCTTGCCAAGTGTGTACCTCTAACAGAGGGGCTGCTTGCAGTTGGTAGATGGCATCATCCCCAGGACTAGCAGAGACTGCACAGGGATAGTGCATCCTTGTCTGCAAATGCAGACATATACAACCTGATGCTGGCATTATTCAGCGTCAGGCACCAAGGTCAATATTGCCTGTCCCTCCTTCAAGGTGAAAGTATATCTGACCTTTTTGACCTTTATGCCTTGCTTCTCCACCACACTGAGCAGGGCAGCATTCTCCACCTTCCCAATGATGCCCAGCACCAGTATGACCGACTCAAATATGCCATGCAAGAGTGCAATGCTTTCATGGCCTACACCAGCCAGCCTCACTGGGTGCACATGTGCTCTGAGTGCACCAAGACAATCCAGCACACTGGGTGTCCCTGTGAGTGCACTGAATCATCCAGTTGCATTACTCAGCCTCTACAGACATTATAAGTTGTGCCATCACAGACAGTGTAGCTATTGGCCACCCATGCTGCACCATCCACAACTCTCCTCTCCCTCTTCCTAGTTCTTGCACCTGCTTCTGCATTCCTGTCAGGGCACCAGCTCATTGCTTGGTCAAGAGACATGACT